>NW_026571140.1:41955379-41972879 GCF_026225935.1 Boleophthalmus pectinirostris
CACTAGAATCATTTGGACAATTTCAGCCCTGGAATTGCTAATCTCCACTGAACTAAAGGTAAAGATAGCAATTAACTTGAAAACTAGTGTTTCATGACATCACAAGGTGGAACAGAACATTTTGAGTTTTGAAGATGTAGACAGACAAATAATAAAGAGTTAAACATGTGTGAATGAAACAAAACACAACTCCAGGTCTGTTTTTGAGCAGGAAACAACATTATAACACGACTTAAAGCTCACCAGAGACAATTTTGCATCACATAAAACCTTTAACACAAAGATATTTGAGTTTCTTCTCTGTAAGTCTTTTGTCTTGCGTCTGCTTTCACTGCTGCTTTTACTCAGAGGCTCGGCTGCTCTCCATTAAACAGACCCGCGCTGATCATTGACCATTTGAAAGGATTGAATCTCAGTTTAATTAAAATGTAATGAATTGCACAGCTCAAACCTCCACGGCCGCTAATGCTCCTCCACTCCACAGATCTCAGAGTAACACACTGCAGAGACGTAACAATAACGGAAATATCGTGTATCGTATCATCAAAAATCTCAAAATAACATCACGATATATCGAATTACAAGTTTATTTGCTTTAAGGTTCTGGAGATTCTCTAATTTTGACTTAATTTGAGAGGTTTTGCACAAAATCAAGAAGCAGTTTGTGAAGAAAAATTGAAAAATATGTAGAAAATTTCAGGTAATAATGAGTCCAATATTGTTGTCATCACACATCTGTCCAAAAATTCGCCAAAATTTACATAAAACGAAGCAACAAAACACATTTTTTCAAGTATTTTAAACAGTATCTCAACAAAATAAAGGTGTTTTATTGTAATTTTATTCGTCAAATTATAATCTTTGTGTACATTAGAGTAGTAACAGTTATGAAATTCCCTAGAGTCATGTCATCATTTTCAACCATTAAGTAAAATTTGAAACCTGAAAAATTGCCAATTTTTGCCAACAACTTTCTTTGCTTAAGTACACGGTGATGGTGCAGCAGCAGCTAAAACCAGAGAGAACTACAAATCCCATGATCCCTTGTTTTAGTTGTTGTTACTTGTTTTAATTTCCAGTCTGCGCGATGAAATAACTGTTATTAATCACTCTTACAACTTAATTATACGGGTGTTTAATGTGCTTAAACACAGACCGAGGAGGCTCTGAAGTCGCTAAAAACATGATTTGTTTTAGTTTTAGCAGGAGCCTTAAGAGGGAAAAACAAACTTTGGACAAATCAGAGGAGCAAAGCCTAATGCACTAACTTGTTTACATACTGTATGTTAAGTCGCCATGTACTTGGACAGGCTTTTTGTCTTTTTACAGGCCTCAGACATGAATAATATGGTGAAAAAAAACATCAGCTAAATTCTCTGTGAGTGTGAAGCTGTTGAACTGTGAGGAATTTAAAACTGTATTTTATAACACTACCAGACAGATCTATAAAAAGGCCTATAAAAATAATTTGTTATAATAATGTTATTCAATTGGAGCTAAATTCTCCATAGAATATTGAATTATAAAGCACAACCTTGAATTCAGGGTTCCCACTCTTTTTCACTGACACAATTTTAAAACTTTTCCATGACTTTTCCATGACCTAAAGTTAATTTCCCATGGCTTTACGACCTACCTCCTGTGTTCAGTGTTGGGGAGTAACAGATTACATGTACCAGAGTTATGTAATCAGAGTACAAATTATGAGTAAAAGTATTCAGTTACAGTTACTGTTTCCATGAGTGGTAATTGGATTACAGTTACTTTGTTGAAATAAATGGATTACACGGTGGTATTTTCCTGTTTTTACATTTTGGGCTATACCCCCCCCTCGGTAATTCCACTCATTGCTGGAAACTAAACCAGGTCTAAACTAGATCTAAACCAGGACTAAACCAGGACTAAAACCAGGTCTAAAACCAGGACTAAACCAGGACTAAATCCTGCTGTGTGGACGTGTCTCCTCCTCTTCTATCAATAATATTTTTAATACGGTTAAGGAAACACTGGGCTTTTTATTTTCTTTTAACAGACAAAACTTGTTATGTTACGATTTCCTCGTCTTTGCTTCTCTACAGCAAATCAAGTAATCCAAAGTATTCAGATTACATTACTCACTTTAAGTAATTTAATGGATTACGTTACAGACTACATTCTGGAGTATGTAATCTGTAATCTGTAGGGGAATACATTTTAAAAGTCCCAACACTATGTGTAGATTTGATCAGACTTTTAGGGCTAAATCTGAAAAGTTAACCCTTTCCACTCATTTATGGTTTGGGATTATAGTTTTTTAACATTCAAAATCCTGTCAGTGCATTTATTGTCGTATCTTTAAACAAAAGACGCAGACGTTCAGAAATAATCATAATAGACTAACAGAAGGCTGTCGTTGAGTGAAAGAGATACTAAAATTCCAGAACTTTTCCAAAAACTTTCATTTTCATGACATTCAATGACAAAAATGACATTTTCAAATTCTGTGACTTTTTCAGGATTTCCATGACCCTGTAAATTGTATAAAATCATAAAAAATTAGAAGATCGGGATGAGACTGACACCCCTAATAATTACATGAATTATTTTTTTATTTTGCATATCCTGGTGAAGTGTGATGAATCGAATCGTGGGTCCTGTGTCGAGAATCGAACCGAATCGTGAAATTTCTGAATCAACTTTATTATTTCGATTATGACACAAAAGTAAAATATTCACATTTTTGTTCGCCTCCACAAAATCTCTCCGTAAATGTCCCTAGTACACGGGCGCAGTACATGGACGCGGTACTGCAGTAGTGCTGAGTAACAGTGCGATACGAAGCGCGGAGTCGGGACTGGACCAGAGCCAGATGTTGGAGCACATGTACAGCCACATTTACAGAGAGAAACACGACTCTTCCACGGCTCAGTCACAACATCGAGAGTGTGTTTGGACGGAGCGCGGGCACACGGGGTCGGGTGGGTCGGCAGCTTCCTGTGATTAGCCGGTCTAGACGGTCGAACGCGGTTATAGACGGTCACAGAGCCATAATCACGCCGTTCATCTCGTGTCTCTTACCCACAGCTCGTCTCCAGCAGACTGTCCCCGACCTGCAGAGACGCCATGCCAAAGTCTGCGATGCGAATGTTGTTCTTCTCGTCCAGAAGGAGGTTCTCGGGCTTCAGATCTCTGTGACTGGAAATAAACAAGAAAGACTCGTGTTAAAGATGCGACTTTTCTGCTAAAGGGTATTTACTTTTCTATTATTTATTCATTACGGGTGTTTCTGTTGCTAAAAATACAATAATTCCTTCTGTGAACAGGTGCGACTCTACACAGATCTGAGCTGTAATGTAGCGTAGGTTCAGGTTTAATCTACGCTGTGGAACATTCTAGACAAAGCAATAATATTTCCATGGAGACAAGAAACAAAATTGCTACAAAATCGTGCACATATGAGAAAAAAATATATCTCGGGAAATTGCAAAAAACGGCTTTAAGGTGCATTGTGAAACTTTTCTGGCAGAGAGTTTGACAAAAGGTTTTCTAAATATGGTTGGTTTGTCTAGAATGTTCCCCAGTATGGCATTAAAACTTTCTATCGTCATGGAAACCAAACCAGACCAAGTTAAGTATTAAGTGAGTTACAGTTCTTATAGTTCCAAAAAGCAGAACTAGAACGTCAACAAAATATAAAATAAATTAAAAACTGTGAGGACAAAATTAGAAACTGTCAATCGTAAAATGTAGTGGCGGAAAGTAACGAAGTACAAAAGTAAAAGTACGAGAGTTAAGTTTAAAAAATTACATATGTGTACATTACTTAAGCACATTTTCCAGTGGACACGTTCTACTTTTACTTCCCCACACTTGAGAGCGTGTATCTGTACTTTCTACTTCACTACATTTTAGATCTGGACTAAAAAGTAAAAAAAGTACTTTCCTCTGTGCTTTGAGATCTGCTGACATGACTGAGACTTATTTTTAGTTCATTTAATTCAAGTTGACGTCCCAATATTGAGTAAACCAAATACCGTATTTTTCAGACTATAAGGCGCAATATCAATAATGTTGAATTCTCCACTCCACCACATTCAGTTCATTTAAAACTAATCTGAAACGACGGCTTAAGAGAAACCAGATCTGTAACCACTAATGTTATGCTCCTACTGTATGTAAATGTCATTGTTGTATGTCATGCTTGTGTGTTTGTCTATTGTGACGCGTTTTATTTTCTTATGTTTTATGTCTTATGTCTCTGTCTCTTTGACCTGTCAGGGACTACAGGTGAAAAGAAGCCTTCGGGTTAATTCTGGCGTATTTACAAGTATAAGTTCATGAATATGCACTGTCCCTTTTAAATAAATTTAAAAAAATAAAATAAATAAAGTCTCTTGTCTATTTTCATACATAAGGTGCACTGCATTATAAGGCACATTAAGCAAAACACCTAGTGCCTCTGCTCAATTTCATTTCTCTCAGTCAGGAATCAGAATACACTAGAGGATTTACAAGAACCCCGGAAGTGTGAGTTCAGGCACCAGCCAATCAGCGAAGAGACAGACATTCTGTGTTGGCAACGATTCCCGAGATCGAGGATTTAAAGCCGAAACGAAGAGAATGTTTGGTGAATTTTATCAAGGGGAAAGACGTTATTGTCCTTCTTCCTACAGGATTTGGTGCATTACATACGTCACAATCAAATAGCAGTGATTGGTTACGTAAAAAAGTAGAGCGAATTAATTCTAATGCTGCGAGGTCAGACGGTTTCTACCAAGTGAAACTGGCTGATGAATCAGGCTAAGCGTTGCCTCTCTGTCTTGATGAATGTGTATTATGACTATGAATGTGGGTGGATCATTTAAGTTTGTTTTTTTTTTTTATTTCCTATGAGGACGACTCAAATATGCATTGAGTAATAATGTGTTAAATGCAGCTTTGCGCACATTTGTTTACGTTTTACAAAAACAAAACTTAAAACTACATGGTGAATTTGTACATAAACTATAAGCGCTGAAAAAAACAGCTCTTTCCTTGTGCGCTGATGCGAGGTTCAGTTTCTGTCAGACTAAAAGACACAACTCAGCAGAAAATGTGTGTTCTTTCTGCGACAAAATGACGAGGGCAGTGTGCGTTGAGTCGACGTAAACGTAAACTATACTTCGCCCTTTATTTTGCGAAGCTCCTGACTACAGTCGCCGTAATGCTCCGACAATCCATCAAGCGGCGCAACTTCGTAGTTTACCAAAGTAAGTCGTACTAAAACATTTTGACAGATTTTTGAGCGTCGTGTACTACATAAAATCAGTTCGAGGTCCTTAAGCACAACCAGAATTAATACATAAAGCACACCAGATTATAAGACGCACTGTTAATTTTTGAGAAAATTAAAGGGTTTTTAAGTGCGCCTTATAGTCCAAAAAATACGGTATACAAAAACAGCTAGAAAAAAAATCGGAGGAGCCAAATTCTTTATCAAAATCACTACATTTCATCTTTAAACTGCTCTAAAAATCACTGCAAAATACTTTTACGTTTTACTATTTAAGTACTTTAATACTTTTACTTGTGAAGGACTTTTTTTTGAGTAACTTTTTGCTCCTGTATCTGTACTTTTACTTCAATAACAGAATGTATCTTGTGTAAACTGTGCTTCCTCTCGTCCCTTTCAGCAGATCGTAGTAAAGTCGCTGACCATATGGAGTGGCTGTGGCAGAAGTCCAGAGCGGATATGATTTGTCTGAAGAACTTTCTGGCCTCTTTGGGAGTGAGTCGTCCTTTTTTCACCAGATAATCAAACAGCTCCCCCCCGGACACATGCTCCAGCACCAGATACCTGCAACACAAGAAGCACAAGAACGCACAGTTTAGATACAGAACAGGTTTAGAGACAGGACCAGGACCAAGACCAGGACCAAGACCAAGACCAAGACCAGGACCAAGACCAGGCCTGCAGAGTTTATTACAACGCACGAAGGAGAAGTTAAGATTACTTGAATTAAGAAAGTTTTATTATTATCTACCATTGGAACAAGACTTTTTGTAGTTGAAACTAGGGATGGGCATTTGATGAAATTTTCTTAATTAATCGAATTCGGAAGAATTAACGATCGATTATCGATTAATCATTAACGTTTTTATATTAAAATGATCATCATTATTATTACTATCTGCACTAATCTGCATAAATAAATTCAACTTTACGACATATAAACCGTAACGACTCTAGAGCCACATCAGCCCGTTTGACATTATAATGTGTTTAATTCAGTTTTGCGCAACTTTCACAGAAACAAAACTTAAAACCACATCACTAATTTGCATAAACTAAGCGAAGATAAAACTCCAGCTCTTGTGTCGCTGATGTGGTTCAACTTCTGTCGGATTAAAAGACATGACTCAGGTGAATACAGGTTAGTGTGACCAGATTTGTGTTTGTCAAAACCAGGACAGCGTACGGGGGGAGGGGGGCGGGGCCTCGTCATCCACATTGAGCGACTCTCACCTGGTAAAACTTTTTCCCACTGGACACCGAAACATCGTTAAATATGCATTTGTGCTTCGGTACGTTGCAGACTGACCGAATGTTTCTGTTTGCTCGCTCCTTCTGAGTGCAGAGAAACACATGTACAGACCTGTTTGGTCACACTACGCTACGCACAACAACCTACATTCGGTTTGTCGATTAAAATTAACGTAATCGATGAAATTAATCATGCCCATCCCCTAGTTGAAATATGAAAATACTTGTTTGTTCTTGTTACACTTAAAAAAAACACAACTCTTTACACTTAAAATAAGAAAACAAAATCGAATGTTGCTTGTATTAAGAAAAACACACGTATTCTATATTGGTAAGTTGAATCAACTCAAATATAGTAAAATGTTCTTAATTGAAGCTGTTTTAATTTGCCTAGATATTGTTTTTTGCAGGGTAATATTCTTTAATCCAAAAAAAAAATGTCTTATGTACATGAACTTCTTGGATTCATAAGATGCAGCTGAAACATGTCAACAAGGTAAATACACCTCCTACTGTAGTGTCTTTAAAAAGAACCCAACAAAATAAGGTAAGGCTGAACGATATGGAGCAAAAAATATCTCGATATATTTTGCTATATCTCGATGTAAGAGAATTTAAGTAATTGGTCTTCCACGTACATCTCAGTTTAACATTGACTCACAAAAGCTACTTTATATTTACACCATGATCTTCCCTTGGCAAACCATTGGCATAACATCATTTAAATTGTGGCATGTTGCTGACTAACCGGAGTCTATTGACCTTCATAGTCTCACCACAGTTGCTTTATAAACCTCCTCCTCCAGAAGCAGAGTCAAGGTCCTAGAACACTCATAGATGATACTATGTTCACTTTTGAAATCACACTAAGGCTACGTTCAGACTGCAGGGCTTAACGCTCTATTCCGATTTTTTTGTGAAATCCGATGTTTTTTCGAGGTCATTCACATTTCCTATTAAATGCGACTTGTCTGTGACTCCAGTGTGAACAGTAAACGACCCGAAAGTGTCCCACATGTGACTGGAGACACGACGACGTCAACCCCATGCGTCAACCGCAGCGAGCGTGATCTGTGTTTACAGAAGTTGTCCAAACATGGACGCAGCATTGAGCACCTGGAGATTTTACAGTTCCGGTTTTCACCTGCTTCAGCGCAGAATAGTGACGTTTGTGTCTTGTTGATAACGTGTAGGTGGATGAATGCACTTTGGTCGTTCAGACTGAAGTCACATGTCAAAAGATCAGATATGTATCGGTTTCAGGAGCACATATCCAAGTGTCCTGGGTCACATTTGAAAAAATCGTATCTGTGCCATTCAGACTGTCATTAAAAGATCAGATACAGGAACATAGAGGCCAAAAAATCTGATTTGGGTCACTTCAGGCTGCAGTCTGAACACAGCCTAAGTTCACTTTTCAAGGATTATTAATGGTAAATAAACTTCTCCTGCTTAAGACTCCAGTTAGTCTCCAGCCTTTTACTTCCACCCTTTCTTGGACAAGCTGAAAACTTCTACAACACTCGATATACATACGATATATATATCTCGATATCTGTACAGGAAAAATAACCCTCCAAAAACTACTGCAAAATCAAATATGACAAATTTCACAATGTCTTTTTTAATTGAAGTGCAAACAGGACAGCAGTTCATGTAGGAATAAAGTGCTTCTGCAACATAAAAAAAAACATAAATAATAATTTAACTGTAAAATAAAAGAAATAATACATATTTCCTTCTTTTCATTCAAAAATAAAACAACTCAAGCTTATCTTTGCATTAACTCTGTAACCGTACGATAACCAGAAGCATGAGCTCCTTTAGCAGAGGAAGCTCAGGACGAGGTTTCCCACAATCCACAGCACGGATCAAACCCAACCTCTCCAAATATTATAGTACAAGTTCTACACTGCAGCAGATTATTCACTAAAATCTTCTGCATAAATAAACTTTACATTACTAAAATTTTACAACATGTAAACCGTGTTATCGCCGTTTGAGATTATAATGTGTGTACATTTGTTTACATTTTACAGAAACAAAACTTAAAACCACATGGCTCATTTGCGTAAACTATAAGCTCTGAAAAAAAACAAAAAAACAGCTCTTTCCTTGTGTCGCTGATGTGGTTCAGCTTCTGTCGGACTAAAGGACACGACTCAGTGGAATATGAGTGTTGTTTCTGTGACAGAGGAAGTGCTGCTGATGGTTTTGTCTGTAAATGTGGAAAAGGTGCTAAAAGCTTTTGGTTGGCACCAACTTTCGGCAGTAGTGAGGAGTGAACGAGGCAACACGGGAGGGGAAGGGTCACAAAATCAAGGAGGCAGGGGTGAGCGGGCGCAGACACAAGCAAAGTGGTGAAATCAGAATTAAATATAAACATTGTATCAGTATATATATATATATATATATATATATATATATTATATATATATATATATATATATATATATATATATATATATATATGTCAGAATCATTTTCATCTTTAAAAAAATATCGAGACATCAGATCAGGTAATATTTAATACACCTTTTTGTGGAAAATCAAACTTCTAAACAAGACCATGAACCCTCGGACTGATCACAGGCTCCTGAAAATGTGCTCTTTAAATCCTTTTTAAAAAAATGTCTTGAGTTTTCAGATGATCAGACTAGACTTTCAGACTTTCTGTCTTTGTGGTCTGTTTACACTAATGTGTGTGTTGTGCAGTGTTGGGGAGTAACAGATTACATGTACCAGAGTTACGTAATCAGAGTACAAATTATGAGTAACTGTATTCAGTTACAGTTACTGTTTCCATGAGTGGTAATTGGATTACAGTTACTTTGTTGAAATAAATGGATTGTGGTATTTTCCTGTTTTTACATTTTGGGCAATACCCCCCCCACCCTTTTTTTCTTTTTTTTTCTCGGTAATTCCACTCATTGCTGGAAACTAAACAAGGTCTAAAACAGGTCTAAACAGGACTAAACCAGGACTAAAACCAGGTCTAAACTAGATCTAAACCAGGTCTAAACAAGTCTAAAACCAGGTCTAAACCAGGACTAAAACTGGACTAAAACTGGACTAAAACAGGATTTAACAGGACTAAATCATGTTGCATGGACTGTGTCTCCTCATCTTCTATCAATAATATTTTTAATACGGTTAAGTAAAGTCTGGGCTTTTTATTTTCTTTTAGCAGATAAAACAACTTCATGTGAAGAAATCTGTGAGTCTTTGCTTCTCTAGAGCAAATCAAGTAATCCAAAGTATTCAGATTACATTACTCACCTGAAGTAATTTAATGGATTACGTTACAAACTACATTTTGGGGTATGCAATCTGTAATCTGTAGGGGAAAACATTTTAAAAGTCACCTTCCCAACACTGCCGTTGTGTCACCGTGGAAACTGCCGAACATTCCGCCCATAGACATACACGTAGAGCACCGCTGATGCCACTGCGAAGTATCAGTAGAGTCTAAATTATCTCGAAAAGACACTCGCCCATCCGTCAAACCGTATTAACCTGTCACTTTTTCGTTTGGTTTGTGATTTAAGCGAGCAGTCTTCCATCACATTAACCTAAAATCAGTTCTATCGGGCTGAAAAAACACCAGATTTTCCCGTCACAAACCCGCCGGCGAGCTCGGATCGGACACTAAACGTACGACTCTGGTTCTCTCTCTTAACCTCGTCTCATTCATCTGCGTGTCGGGCGTGATCCTCTCGAGTGGAGCCCCCTGCTGTCTGATTTATGAGCAGATTAACAGATCCGCTGGTGCGTCGGCCCCGTCACCGTTATAAGTGGTGATTTGAGAGTGAAATAGAACGCAGAGGCTCCCGGTCCCTTATGTTCGCTACGGTTCTGTTGAATTATGGAACGCGGAGGTGACGGTTTGTGCGTCGGTGATAAACTGCTCTTGTTAAACGTAAACATATAGCAGGACTAGAGAAGCGTATTTTCCTCTCGGATGCTTTATCAAATATTTACGATGAGGAAAAACGTGGACGGTGGAAATTTTACTGCTTTTATCTCATTTTTAGCTCTAACGTTTGCTGCATTTTATCGCAATCGTATTCAAAACCGCAATATGTCCTTAATATTTGGAGTGCTTCAAATATTATATTTTTTCATACTCTTTTTCATATTACAGTCCCAGTTTTGAGCCGTGTCCCCCCCGTCCCAGCAGATTTATCCAAAACCAGTGATTTGTCCCAGTTTTATACAAAAAAGAAACATCCCAGTGTCTCTATTTTATGACTAAGCCAGGACTAAACTAAGACTAAACCAGGACTACATCAGGTCTAAACCAGAGGTGGAACCAAGTCGTTGTTTTGCGAGTCTCAAGACTTTGACCTCAAGTCCGAGTCAAGTCCCGAGGCAAATACAAACAAGTCCAAGTCGAGTCTCGAGTCACTGGCCCATAAGTCTAAGTCAAGTCCAAGTCGTCTGTTTTGAGCTTCAAGTCAGTTATTTAAATAAAAGTACCAAATAAAGTTTAGATTTTTGTAATTTATATGACTTTTAAAGTAATTGTACTTGGTCATGGTGTATTTATATGTGAGTATTTATATAAGAGTTGTAGAAATGCAATTTTTTTCCTTTTTAAATGTTTTGACACGATGTTAGTGTGAATCACTACGGTCAGAACGGAAAGAATTACATTTTGAAAGAGCTTAAAAGTTATTTTGTCATGAAGGATCATGTTCTATGTAGTTCCCTCTGTTTTACTGTATAGTACTGTATACTACTGTACTGTACTGTATATTACTGTAGTACTTTTGAGGATACTACATCACAGTATTTCAATTCAGTCTATAGTAACAAATAAAAAAGTGGGAGAGACATGTTCCAGTTCGTTCCTGTAAAATTCAGCGCTGCATTTATCAACTGTAAAGAGAAAAGTATTTTCTAAAAACACAAATTTTTTAGGAGAAGATTCAAGTTTCCTCAAGTCACAGGCCTCAAGTCCGAGTCAAGTATCAAATAAATGACCTTCAATCCAAGTCGAGTCCCAGGTCTTAGTCCATTTTATCAAGTCAAGTCTCAGTCCTAAAAATAGTGACTCAAGTCTGACTCGAGTCCAAGTCACGACTTGCAAGTCCCCACCTCTAAACAGGACTATCATAATTTCTGACTAATCAGATCCTCGCCAACAGCAAAGAGGAGCATAAATTGTCATTTGTTTTGCCAAAGTACAGAAACTGAAAATGATCATAAAGTGAAAAAATGCAGCAACAGTAGTTCCTCTGATTATGACTGAATCCACAACGTTACACACTATTTTCACAATTTTTAAATTTTCAAATTGTCTTTATTTTAACACAAGAAGCTGGAACTACAACAGGTGAGCTGATATGTGCTGTTAAAAACTACGATTACAGTCACAAGTTAGTGCGCGCCAACAGTTTTTCACTTAGTCACGCTCACAATTTTTGTTGAAAATCAAACACCCCACAGATATTCACGCTTCGTCACAAAACGTTTGGAATGAAGACGTTTGAAAACGTCTTCTGGCGGGTTCTGTTGGCGATAGTAACTCTGACTGGGAAAAATTAGAAAAAGGCCCAGTTTTCTTCATCTAGGTGGCGTTACATGAGAGATGGGCATGATTAGTCGACTAAGTGATAATCGATCATTAAGAATTTCATCGATCACGTTCATTTTTAATCAACAAACTGAATGTAGATTGTTGTGTGTAGCGTGAGGAGACGAGGCTACGTCTGACAAACACTGGAGTCTCGGCCTCACAGTTCCACGTTTGGACTCTGGCTCCTCGGAGACTCTGTTCCTCTCAGTGATGTGTTTGCAGCACATCAGTGTCAGTGAGATGAGCGTTTATTTTGAGTCTCCCGGTTTCATCACAAGGAAAGAGCTGTTTTTTTCAGCGCTTATTGTTTTTGCAAATGAGTCATGTGGTTTTAAGTTTAGTTTCTGTAAAACATAAACAAATGTGTCAAAGCTGCATTAAACACATTATAATGTCAAACGGGCTGATGTGTCTTTAGTACAGGGGTGTTCACACTTTTTCATCATGCGAGCTACTTACAAAATGACCAAGTCATAATGATCTACCTAATACAAAGCCAAGCAAACTGCACTGAAACACTCTGTGCCCCTTTTTTGGACCCTCCCCCACAGTTTGAGAACCTCTTCTTTAAGAGAACTTCCTCTGGCACTTTACACAAAACTGTGAAAAAAGTGAAGGAAGATTTTTAAACCTGTTTTTTAAAGTTCCAAACTGGAGATTCATTCTTTTCTGGTTTTGCAGTGATATTTACCAGCCTCTGCACGTTTACCAAACCAAACGCACATCGTGACAAACACAGATGCATTTGTCACTTTTGTTAGACAAACTTCAGCCAAATGTGGCAGTAGGTCTGTTCTGTAGATCCGCTCTATGCTGTAGACCTGCTTTGTGCCAACACTGGAACACAAATTTAGACTGGTTTTTGCTTCACGTTTGGTCTTGCTCTTCTAATCAGCCGCACTGTGGGAGGGGCTTGTGTTGGCTGTACGCAGGAAGGAGCGAGAGCGTGAAAAGGCGAGGGGCGGCGTGCTGACGTGAGGCAGATGGACAGGTAGGATGTTTAGGAAGTTGAACATGGAGCGTGTGTGTGTTTGTGATGCGCCGTAGAGTCTCCGCGGGTTTCAAATGAGCGCACAGGCAGCGGCCGTAATGAAATATGATCACACTTGTTGAGTGTCGGACCTCGAGTGAGAGACAAGACCGAGTCCAAACGTGAGTTCGAGATGAGACACAGCGATCTACCCACACGACCTTGGCGATCGACTGGTAGATCGGGATCGACGTATTGAGCACCACTGCTCTAGAGTGATTATGGTTTATATGTTGTAAAGTTGAGTTTATTCATGCAGGTTAGTAATAGTAATAATAATGATAATGATAATTATTTTAATATATAACACGTTAATGATTAATCAAAAATTGATCGTTAATTCTCCCAACGATCGATTAAGAAAATTTAATCAAATGCCCATCCTTAGGTTGTATTGTTTTGTTTTTTTCCTTTTATAAATTGCCTATGAATTTGAGTGTTATAATTTGTCTAACTTAATTTTTTTTAAAAGACGTCATTGTTGCGTTCCGTTATGTCCGTTCGAGTAAAATTAAAGACACAATTAGAGTCCCGTCCCCCATGGAAAAGCTTTGGCAGGTTGTGAAGACGCTGCTGCTGAATCCACAGTTTTATTGTTTTATCCCATGTCCAGTGTCGGGAAATACACCGGAAGTCGTCATCCGCGTGTTTCCAAACGTCTTTCAGTAAGCGTGAATAGAGCCTTTTAGTCAGCAGTGTTTCCTCATGTGTGCATTCTGTGACTCTCAAACCTTCCACCATTAGACATACATGTAGAACACCCCCAGCGTGAAGTCAGAGCAAACTATCAGAGCGTCAGAATTTCCCAACGAGGTGATTTGGAATGATCTCAGAGTCAAAAGAGGGAAGCAGGTTTCACGTAAACTCCCAGACGGCAGCTTTAACGCCTTGTGAATGAATTGTGTTTGAAGGTAAAATGCTGTTTTTCTTTTGCACTCACAGGTATTTCTTGTTCTCGTAGACGTCGTGCAGCTTCAGGACGTGCGGGTGTTCGATGAGCTTCAGGATGGCGATCTCCCTCTCCACCTGAACAAACACAAATAAGAACAGGGTCAAAAACAAAACGCGCAAAAAAATAAATAGTGTACAATCAGATCAACTTCAAACGCCACTCAGACCACTGCCTCTGTTGTTGTGTCCTTCGGCAAGACACTGTAAGACACATTTCACAAGAGACGTGTATAAATGTTGCGCTGCGGGTGAGTTTGTTGGTCTGTGTAACGTTCGTTCTTTTGAATTTCAATTATGAACGAAATATTGCAAAATGGGAAAATAGTTCAGTTTGTTATTTCATTTTTCCATTTTAGTGTTAAACAAAAAAACTGATTTTGACCACAATTTCAATCCGTGTATCATTCATTTTTCAACATAAAACCAAGAATAAGAAAATGAAAAAACAACTGTTTTCTTCAATATTTGTCTCCAAAACCAAAATTTAAAAAACGGATATGTGATTTCCGTGACTGTGTGACTTTTGCACCGCATACGGACTGAACCAGGACTGATTCAGGTCCGGGACCAGAATGGTCTGGTCTCGGTCTGGTCTCTGTCTCAGTCCCGCTCTGGCCTTGGTATGGTCTTGGTCTCAGTCCCGCTCTGGTCCCGGTCTGGTCTCGGTCTGGTCCCGGTCTGGTCCCGCTCTGGTCCCTCTCTGGTCCCGCTCTGGTCTCGGTCTGGTCCCGGTCTCAATTCCGCTCTGGTCTTGTTCTGGTCCCGGTCTGGTCTCGGTCTCAGTCCTGCTCTGGTCGCAGTCTGGTCCCGGTATGGTCCCGGTCTGGTCTCGGTCTCTGTCCTGCTCTGGTCCCGCTCTGGTCCCGCCCTGGTCGCAGTCTGGTCCCGGTATGGTCTCGGTCTGGTCTCGGTCTCAGTCCCGCTCTGTTCCTGGTCTGGTCCCGCTCTGGTCTCAGTCTCAGTCTCGCTCTGGTCTCGGTCTCAGTCCTGCTCTGGTCTCGGTCTCAGTCCTGCTCTGGTCCCGGTCTCAGTCCCGCTCTGGTCCCGGTCTGGTCTCGATCTCAGTCCCGCTCTGGTCTTGGTCTGGTCTTGGTCTCAATCACGCTCTGGTCCTGGTCTGGTCCCGCTCTGGTCCCGGTCTGGTCCCGGTCTCAGTCTGTGCGAGTTCTATAAACAGTCCCACAAACCATTATTGCACTGTCAACTCTTTTTAACACAATAAACAATATTACCTTTTATTGCCTCGTCCTTTTATTGAATATTTACTTATTTATTTTTATTTTTGCAGTGTTGTGGATATGAATTGCAGAACTGTGGTCAAAACAACAAAGATCTGGAAGAAAACCTCACGGCTCAGCAGCTTTTTTCTTGCACAATGTGGTGATAAAACGGCTTTAACCTTTGTTGGCGTTTATCCGGATTCTATAAAACGTCCCACAAACCGTAACTGTCCTCTGTTCGTTTATCGTCCGTCGTTGTGTAGAAGTGAATGAAAACTGCAAGTGTCTTAAAAGACGTTAAATAAATCCAGAGCTTTACATACAGAGACTAGAGGACTCTGGTGCTGCACTAAACTGGTTCAAGTCCCATCTAGAAGACAGGAAGTATTTTGTTGAAATTGGAAACTGTGTCTCAGATCACATGGCCCTGACCTGTGGGGTGCCTCAGGGGTCAATCCTGGGCCCCCCGTTGTTCAATCTCTACATGCTGCCCCCTACAGGCCAGTTAATAAGCAGCAATAACGTGTCCTACCACAATTATCCACACGACACTCAGATCTACGTCTCTCTGGCAGCAGGAGACGATGGACCAGTGGACTCACTTAGTCACTGCATCCAACAGATCAGTGTGTGGATTAGGGATGGGCATGATTAATCGATTAATAGATAATTGATCATTAAGAATTTCATCGATTATGTTAATTTAAATCGACAAACCGAATGTAGGTTGCTGTGACCAAACAGGGGTCCGTACATGTGTCTCTGCACTCAGAAGGAGCGAGACACAAACAGAAACATTCGGTCAGTCTGCAACGTACCGAAGCACAAATGTGTATTTAACGATGACTTGTACAAGAAATTCCACGCTTTCCGTTGCGTTCGGGACAAGTGAGAGTCGCGCAATGTCGATGACGAGTCCCCACCTCCCTCCCCCCGTCCCTGGTTTTGACAAACGCAAATCTGGTCACACTAACCTGTATTCACCTGAGTCATGTCTTTTAATCTGACAAAAATTGAACCGCATCAGCGACACAAGAGCTGGAGTTTTATCTTTCGCTTAGTTTATGCAAATTAGTGATGTGGTTTTAAGTTTCATTTCTGTGAGAGTTGCGCAAAACTGAATAAAACAGTTTATATGTCGTAAAGTTGAATTTATTTATGCAGATTAGTAGTGCAGATAGTAATAATAATGATGATCATTTTAATATAAAAACGTTAATGATTAATCGATAATCGATCGTTAATTCTTCCGACGATCGATTAAGAACATTTCATCGAATGCCCGTCCCTACTGTGGATGCAAAACAACTTTCTCGAGCTAAACTCTGACAAGACTGAAGTCATAGTGTTTGGTCCACAGAAACAAAGGGACAGTGTCAGCATCACCTCCAGTCTCTCTCTCTAAAACCTTCAAATCAGGCAAGAAATCTAGGGGTAATAATGGACTCAGACTTGAACTTTAACAGCCACATCAAATCAATAACATCTGCAGCCTTTTACCATCTAAAAAACATCGCAAAAATCAAAAGGTTTACTGTCTAAATCAGACTTGGAGAAACTTATCCATGCGTTTGTCTCCAGTAGATTAGATACTGTTAGGGAATTTTTATGTTATAAGCATTTCTCATTTAAGGTGTTAATCATTTAAAGGCTGATTCATGTAAAGGAAATCATGACATAGTATAGAGTTATCAACATGTGCTTTTGTTCTGTCTTGTTTTGTTGTGTGCTGTATCAGTTGATATGGATGATGTGTCGGCTGACTCAGTAAGATCATGTAGCGGGAGAAACAACCATTAATGAACCATCATGAGGTGAACACAGGACTCTGGGGAATCGCTAGAGGTTATCTGTCACCTAGACCAGGGGTGTGAAACTCATTTTGGTCCGGGGGTCGTATCCAACCTACTTTGATCCCAAAGGGGCCGGATCAGAAAACTCATGTCATATAAACCCCAAAAATAACAATAAGTTCAAATATAGAAACACAAATCTATTACAGAAATGTTTTTTCAACTGATGAACTCTTTCTTTTACAAAATATTATAATATTATGAACAACCTGAAACTTTAAGAAACATACAGTTTTAACACAATGTTTTAACATGAAATTATATGTAAATAGAAATAAGTCAATTTTTGTTGTAAAATCCTGCACTCGGCTCCACTTTTCTCATGTTGGACATTTTTCTGATGAGGGTGTCACGGTCAACAGT
>NW_026571140.1:41982879-41986384 GCF_026225935.1 Boleophthalmus pectinirostris
TCAGGATGTTCCTTATTTTAACAGATCCATGTTCCAGCGTCAGGGTCTGAGGGTTAATCCCACAATCCACTGCAGATCAAACCCAACGATTCCAAACACTATTGTACAAGTGACACTGCAGCAGATTATTCATTAAAATCTTCTGCATAAATAAACTTTACATTGCTAAACTTTACAATATATAAAACATAACGACTCTAGAGCCACATCAGCCCATGTGAGATAATAATGTGTTTAATGCAGTTTTGCGCACGTGTGTTTACATTTTACAGAAACGAAACTTAAGCACATGGCTCATTTGCATAAACAGCACTTCTCATGCAGCTCAGCTCGTTCAGCTTCTTTCGGGCTAAAGGACGCGACTCGGTGGAACATGAGGATGAGCTGCTGATGCTCTTGTCTGTAAATGGTGGAAAAGGTTCGTGGTGCTTGAAGCTTTTCACTGGCACCAACTTTCGGCGATAGTGAGGAGTGAAGGAGACACGAGCGAACAAAATCAGGGAGGCGGGGCGCGGAGGCGACGAGAGAGAAGGATAAACAAGCGAAGCGGCGAAATCAGAATTGAATATAAGCATTATATCGATATATACGATATGTCAGAATTCATATCGAGTTTAAAAACTATCTCGATATATTTAAAATATCGATATATCGCCCACCCCTACCCTCAACAGATCATTTTTGTTATTTACAAATAAGGCTCTACATTCAAAATCAGGCTGAATGGGAAAAAATTTAAAGCAGAACCTACAGGTATCGAGCAATACTTTATAACAATACAAGAAAAACATCTGCTGACCGAGAAACATGTATCATGAATATACAAGATGTTGATGGGAGATAAGGGAGAACATACACTGGATATCAGAGATAAATGGGAATTGGAGTTAAATGTGGTTATTGAGGACGGGACGTGGAGGGATGTGTGTGTGTGATCAGCCACAAAGGTGTCAACAATAATCTGTGGAGAAAATTTGATTGGAAGACAAAAATTAGATACTTTAGGACCCCTTTAATCATTTCAACTTTCTACAAAACCATGCCTCCATTATGTTGGAGAAATTGTGGCATGGTGGCGGATCACTCACGTGTCTTCTGGGATTGCCCCGTTCTTAGTCATTATTGGCGGGACATTAAAATAGAAATAGAAAAGATACTGTCTTGTGAAGTCTCTATGGACCCGCTGATTTATGTATTAGGAGCACTGTACAGATAATGTATGTGTAAACGATCAAAAATATGTTCTTCGTATTCTTCTGATGATTGCACGAAAAATGATAACTGTTAACTGGAGGAAACCGTCCCCTCCAACAAGGACAGAATGGATACAGAGACTGAAACAAGTCTGTATCATGGAACAGCTAAGAGCCAAACTTCAGATGAAAATGAACCATGGACTCCGGTGACTGTGTACCTGAATAATAACTAATATAATAACCCTCTGTCAAGGATTGTTCTAAATGTTTATCTTAATAAACTAAAGTTCAAAAAAAAAAAAAAAAAAAAATTATCAAGATTTTATTTTATTTTTTTATCGCCCAAGAACCAGGAAGTCGGTCAGTTTTGAAAAATAATAACATGGATCTAATATAAAAAAACTGGATAAGCCCCTCCCCCTTTGTCCCGACTCGAGACCGACTAGTGGCCGCTCCAGGTACTGCAGCTCGCGGCAGCAAGATTTTTTTGGTGATTTAAATTGTTCGTGTTCGGCTGAGAGCGCATCGACAACTTTCACGACGGTCGGATTTTGTAAGATTCTTTTCTATTTTCACAACGTAAACTTCTCAAATCCTAAGTCCCTAAAAGTGATCTTGGTAAGACTTAACGTCGGCCCCCTCTAGCTCTCGCTCTGATTGGTCCGAACGCTCCACACCGTGCAAGTAAATGTGAAAGAGAAAATTTATATTTGGGTCCATGCGCCGATGAACACTGACCACTGAAAACAAAACGTATCTTGGGTTCACCTTCAGATTTGATTATAGTTCTATATATACACGCATCAAGAATCTCAGACTTCCCATCATCACGCAATTCATACTGCGAAAGGATTTTCTGATAAAGTGAGCATCAAACTGCCATGTTTGTTTTCCCAGTGGGATGCGTCTATTGACAAAGTCGATCTTTTCAAGTCTTTTGAACCATTCACTTTTGTTTCTGGTTCTGATATTGTCATATTTTAGTTTTGGGATTGGACATCGTTAATTGTGTGGTTGTTGGATCCTAACAGCGGGAAACGGCTCGAGAAATTTGTTTGCGAACTCCATAAATGCAAAAGTGAATCAGATGTGTGTGACTGTAAACCTCTGTTCAAACTGTTTCTCTTCCCAACGGAATTGAAAAATAGTAAAAGGTGAAGGTGATGGGCAGGATTGATCCACAGGAAGAACCAAAAAGGAAACATTTGACTGACTAAATGATCAAGTTTGCAGCGAACATTTTGTATGTGGAGCGACAACAAAGCAAAATCCCGATCCCTCACTCAACCTCAGTTACGTATTTAAAAAGTCAACGCCAAAGCAAAAGACACCAACTGTTTCACCAAGAAACACCTTCCACTGCAAAGAGACCAAGACGTGATGTTGCTGTAAAACCACAAGAACAAGAAAGTGCAGCTCAGTCTGTTTGTCTTCTGCTCCTCTTCATTAACAAATGGGATTTTGTTTTGATGTCGCTCCACATATAAAATGTTCTCTGCAAACTCGGGATGATTTAGTCAGTCAAATGTTTCCTTTTTGGTTCTTCCTGTGGATCAATCCTGCCCATCACCTTCACCTTTCACTATTTTTCAATTCCGTTGGGAAGAGAAACAGTTTGAACAGAGATTTACAGTCACACACATCTGATTCACTTTTTCATTTATGGAGTTCGCAAACAAATTTCTCGAGCCGTTTTCCGCTGTTAGAACATCCGACAACCACAACAATTACGACGTCCGAATCCCAAAATTAAAATATGACAAAATTAGAACCAGAAACAAAAGTGATATGGTTCAAAAGACTTGAAAAGATCGACTTTGTCAATAGACACATCCCACTGGGAAAACAAACATGGAGGTTTGATGCTCACTTTTTTGGAAAATCCTTCCCAGTATGAATTGCGCAATGACCGGAAGTCCGAGATTCTTGATGCGTCTATAGTTTCAGCATGTTTGAAAATCACTTGTGTAAATAAAGTTTGGTTTCTTACCTTCATGAGCACGGACTCACTCAGCTTCTCTCTGTTCACGATCTTTATGGCCACTTTCTGATTGGTCACACAGTGCACGCCCAGCTTCACCAGACCTGAAACACACCAGAGCAAACCCATCACAACCAATCCTGCTGTTGCTGTGTCGTTTATATAGTTTTGTTTTTGCCTTGATATTTAATTTTATATTTACCTTGATGTTTATGTAAATTTTTACCTTGATATTTAGTTTTATTTTTACCTTAATATTTATTTTTATTTTTACCTTGATATTTAATTTAATTTTACCCTTGATATTTATTTTATTTTTAACTGATAT
>NW_026571140.1:41989384-42031884 GCF_026225935.1 Boleophthalmus pectinirostris
TCCTCTCTCTCTCCCTCCTCTCTCCGTTCTTTCTCTCTCTCTCTCTCTCTCTCTCTCCTCTTCCCCTCTCCTCCCTCCCTCCGTCCTTCTCTCTCTCTCTCCTCCTCCCTCCGTCCTTCTCTCTCTCTCCCTCCCTCTCTCCGTGTCCCCTCTGCAGACTCCACTTCTCTATTGTGTGAGAATAAAACGCCGCTTCAGCCAATCCCACGCCTGTTTCCATGACGACGAGCCCAAAATAACACACACACACACACACACACACACACACACACACACACACACACACACACACACACACACACACACACACACACACACACACACACACACAGAGAGGGGCTTTCTCTGTCTGAGCCGGGGAATCCCTCTCTCTCTCTCTCCATCCCTCCCTCCCTACATACTCTCTCTCTCTCTCTCTCCATCCCTCCCTCCCTCTCTCTCTCTCTCTCTCTCTCCATCCCTCCCTCCCTACATACTCTCTCTCTCTCTCTCCATCCCTCCCTCCCTGCATACTCTCTCTCTCTCTCTCTCTCATCCCTCCCTCCCTGCATACTCTGTCTCTCTCTCTCTCTCCATCCTTCCCTCCCTGCATACTCTCTCTCTCTCATCCCTCCCTCCCTGCATACTCTCTCTCTCTCATCCCTCCCTCCCTACATACTCTCTCTCTCTCCATCCCTCCCTCCCTACATACTCTCTCTCTCTCTCTCTCTCCATCCCTCCCTCCTACATTCTCTCTCTCTCTCTCTCTCTCTCTCTCCATCCTTCCCTCCCTACATTCTCTCTCTCTCTCTCTCTCTCCATCCTTCCCTCCCTACATTCTCTCTCTCTCTCTCTCTCTCTCCTCATCCCTCCCTCCATACTCTCTCTCTCTCTCTCTCATCCCTCCCTCCCTACATACTCTGTCTCTCTCTCCATCCCTCCCTCCCTACATTCTCTCTCTCTCTCTCTCTCCATCCCTCCCTCCCTACATACTCTCTCTCTCTCTCTCTCTCTCCATCCCTCCCTCCCTACATTCTCTCTCTCTCTCTCCATCCCTCCCTCCCTACATTCTCTCTCTCTCTCTCTCTCTCTCTCTCCTCTCTCTCTCTCCATCCCTCCCTCCCTGCATACTCTCTCTCTCTTTCTCTCACACTCCTATCCTCTTTTTTCACTTTTTCTTTCTCTTTCTCTCCTCCTTTCTCGATTCCTCTCTCTCTTCTCTTCCTTCATCCCTTCCAATGCCATCTCTCTCTCTCTCTCTCTCTCTCTCCTCCCTCTCTCTCAGTCACTTTCTATCTCTCCTCTCTCTCCCCTCAGCTTCTTTCTCTCTCTTTAGTCTCTCCATTTTTCTCCTCTTCTTACCCTTCCCCCTCACCTCTTCTCTATCTCTCTTCTCTCTCTTTCTCTCCAGCTCTCTTTCACTCTCTCTCTCTCTCTCTCTCTTCTGTGTCTCTTTCTCTCTGTCTTCTCTTCCCATTTTTCCTCTATGTTTCCCGCGCTCTCTCTCTCTCCTCTCTCTTTTCTTCGTTCACCCCATCCAGCTCTCTCTCTCTTTCTCTCCTCTCTTTTCTCTTCGTTCACCCCATCCAACTTTCTCTCTCTCTCTCTTCTCTCTCTTCTCTTCCTTCACCCCATCCAACTCTCTCTCTCTATCTCTCTCTCTCCATGTTTCTCATCCCTCTCTCTGAGTCACTTTATATCTTTCGTCTCTCTCCCTCATTTCTCTCTCTCTCTCTTTAGTCTCTCCGTCTTTCTCTTCTTCTTACCCTCTCACCTCTTCTCTGTCTGTTTTCTCTTTCTTCTCTTCTCTCACTCTCTCCTCTCCCTCCTTCCTCTCTCTATCATTTATGTCTCTGTGTCACTCTCTCTCTTCTATCCTGTATTCCTCTCTCTCTCTCTCTCTCTCTGTCCTTTCTCTATCTCTCTTTATGAATCTATCCTCTTCCCCTCTTTTTCTTTCACAGCATCTCTTGCTCTTTCTCTCCTCCCCTCTCTCTCTCTCTCCCCTCACCTTCTTTCTCTTTAGTCTCTCCATCTTTTCCACCTCTCTCTCTTCGTCCGCTCTCCCTTTTTCTGCTTTATACTTCCCTCTCTCCTCTCTTCCTTCATCCCTTTCAAAACTCTCTCTCTCTCTCCACATCTCTCCGAGTCTCTCCTCTCTCTCCCCTTACGCTCTCTCTTTCTTCTGTTTCTCTCTCTCTCCCTCCTGTCCTCTCTTTTCTCTCTTTCTCTCTGTCCTCTCTCCCTCCTCTCCCCTTCAGTCCCTCCTCTCACTCTGTCTCCAGTCTCCCTTTCTCTTTCTCTCTCTTCTTTTTTTCCCCCCTCTCCCTCCTTCCCTCTCTCTCTCTCTCTCTTCTGTCTGACAAATTCACACCATATCATTCATGAAGAGATTTTCTTAATTCCTCTCTCTCTCTCTCTTCTCTTCCTTCATCCTTCCCTAAGCCTTTTCTCTCTCTCACACACACATTCCCTCCCTCCTTCCCTCCCTCAAATTCCCACCATCTCTTTCTCTTGTTCGTCTCATTTGAATATTCAATGAGTCTGTTTAAGAACAACAGCTGCTGAAGATGAAACTAGAATTTACACATTCGCTTCAAACTCACCAGAGAAAATTTCTGTTTTGCCCCAGTTTTACATCAAATTATCAAGATTTTCTCCCGAACTTTAAATACTACTACTGGGCTGCTCAACTGGCTGCCATAACACAGTGGATTTACAATGACCGGGAGGTGGGATGGGTCCAAATAGAACCAAATTCTAAACCAGGAGTTGGCTTATCTGTGTTGCCATTTCAAAGTGAAACACTCTGGAAAAAAAACTTAAGCTGAAAAATGTGTGGATCAAACACACTTTACGTATATGGAACTGTGTGAGAAAAAAACTTGGTGGTACAACTTGTCTTACAAGAGCCACGCCGATAGCTGGGAACACAGACTAACAACCATCTATGTGGGACAGTGGGTTCAAAAGGTGGATGAGTACTGGCCTAAGGACCTTTAACCAGCTTTTTGAGGGCAATAACCTAAAATCCTTTTCTCAAATACAAAAACAGTTTTCATTACCCTCAACTAGGGCTGGGCGATATGGATCAAAAAATATATCTCGATATATTTTGCTATATCTCGATATACGATATATATCTCGATATATGTTCAAGAAAAAATAACCCCCTAAAACTGAAAACTGCAAAAACAAATCTGCCAAATTCCACAAGGTCCTTTTTTTTTTTTTTAAATGAAAGTGTAAGAGGTCGACAGTTCATATAGGAACATTTAAGATTACAAAAAACCCTAATTACATAAATAATAATTTAACTGTAAAATAAAATAAATAATACATATTTCCTTCTTTTCATTCATAAATAAAACAACTCAACACAAGCTCATCTTTGCATTAACTCTGTTATCCAAACCAGAACCATGACCAGGAGCTCCTTTAGCAGAAGAAGCTCAGGATGTTCCTTATTTTAATAGATCCATGTTCCAGCAGTGAGGAGCTCTGAGGTTTAATCCCACAATCCACTGCAGATCAAACCCAACGATTCCAAACACTATTGTACAAGTGACACTGCAGCAGATTATTCATTAAAAATCTTCTGCATAAATAAACTTTACATTGCTAAACTTTACAATATATAAAACATAACGACTCTAGAGCCACATCAGCCCATGTGAGATAATAATGTGTTTAATGCAGTTTTGCGCACGTGTGTTTACATTTTACAGAAACGAAACTTAAGCACATGGCTCATTTGCATAAACAGCACTTCTCATGCAGCTCAGCTCGTTTAGCTTCTTTCGGGCTAAAGGACGCGACTCGGTGGAACATGAGGATGTGCTGCTGATGGTTTTGTCTGTAAATGGTGGAAAAGGTTCGTGGTGCTTGAAGCTTTTCACTGGCACCAACTTTCGGCGATAGTGAGGAGTGAAGGAGACGCGAGCGAACAAAATCAGGGAGGCGGGGGCGCGGAGGCGACGAGAGAGAAGATAAACAAGCGAAGCGGCGAAATCAGAATTGAATATAAGCATTATATCGATATATACGATATGTCAGAATTCATATCGAGTTTAAAAACTATCTCGATATATTTAAAATATCGATATATCGCCCACCCCTACCCTCAACAGATCATTTTTGTTATTTACAAATAAGGCTCTACATTCAAAATCAGGCTGAATGGGAAAAAATTAAAGCAGAACCTACAGGTATCGAGCAATACTTTATAACAATACAAGAAAAACATCTGCTGACCGAGAAACATGTATCATGAATATACAAGATGTTGATGGGAGATAAGGGAGAACATACACTGGATATCAGAGATAAATGGGAATTGGAGTTAAATGTGGTTATTGAGGACGGGACGTGGAGGGATGTGTGTGTGTGATCAGCCACAAAGGTGTCAACAATAATCTGTGGGAGAAATTTGATTGGAAGACAAAAATTAGATACTTTAGGACCCCTTTAATCATTTCAACTTTCTACAAAACCATGCCTCCATTATGTTGGAGAAATTGTGGCATGGTGGCGGATCACTCACGTGTCTTCTGGGATTGCCCCGTTCTTAGTCATTATTGGCGGGACATTAAAATAGAAATAGAAAAGATACTGTCTTGTGAAGTCTCTATGGACCCGCTGATTTATGTATTAGGAGCACTGTACAGATAATGTATGTGTAAACGATCAAAAATATGTTCTTCGTATTCTTCTGATGATTGCACGAAAAATGATAACTGTTAACTGGAGGAAACCGTCCCCTCCAACAAGGACAGAATGGATAGAGACTGAAACAAGTCTGTATCATGGAACAGCTAAGAGCCAAACTTCAGATGAAAATGAACCATGGACTCCGGTGACTGTGTACCTGAATAATAACTAATATAATAACCCTCTGTCAAGGATTGTTCTAAATGTTTATCTTAATAAACTAAAGTTCAAAAAAAAAAAAAAAAAAATTATCAAGATTTTATTTTATTTTTTTATCGCCCAAGAACCAGGAAGTCGGTCAGTTTGAAAAATAATAACATGGATCTAATATAAAAACTGGATAAGCCCCTCCCCCTTTGTCCCGACTCGAGACCGACTAGTGGCCGCTCCAGGTACTGCAGCTCGCGGCAGCAAGATTTTTTTGGTGATTTAAATTGTTCGTGTTCGGCTGAGAGCGCATCGACAACTTTCACGAAGGTCGGATTTTGTAAGATTCTTTTCTATTTTCACAACGTAAACTTTTCAAATCCTAAGTCCCTAAAAGTGATCTTGGTAAGACTTAACGTCGGCCCGCTCCAGCTCTCGCTCTGATTGGTCCGAACGCTCCACGCCGTGCAAGTAAATGTGGAAGAGAAAATTTATATTTGGGTCCATGCGCCGATGAACACTGACCACTGAAAACAAAACG
The DNA here is from genome assembly GCF_026225935.1 of Boleophthalmus pectinirostris. NCBI lineage: Eukaryota > Metazoa > Chordata > Actinopteri > Gobiiformes > Gobiidae > Boleophthalmus > Boleophthalmus pectinirostris. The sequence continues at coordinate 41,994,762 of NW_026571140.1, forward strand.
TATCTTGGGTTCACCTTCAGATTTGATTATAGTTCTATATACACGCATCAAGAATCTCAGACTTCCCGTCATCACGCAATTCATACTGCGAAAGGATTTTCTGATAAAGTGAGCATCAAACTGCCATGTTTGTTTTCCCAGTGGGATGCGTCTATTGACAAAGTCGATCTTTTCAAGTCTTTTGAACCATTTCACTTTTGTTTCTGGTTCTGATATTGTCATATTTTAGTTTTGGGATTTGGACATCGTTAATTGTGTGGTTGTTGGATCCTAACAGCGGAAAACGGCTCGAGAAATTTGTTTGCGAACTCCATAAATGCAAAAGTGAATCAGATGTGTGTGACTGTAAACCTCTGTTCAAACTGTTTCTCTTCCCAACGGAATTGAAAAATAGTGAAAGGTGAAGGTGATGGGCAGGATTGATCCACAGGAAGAACCAAAAAGGAAACATTTGACTGACTAAATGATCAAGTTTGCAGCGAACATTTTGTATGTGGAGCGACAACAAAGCAAAATCCCGATCCCTCACTCAACCTCAGTTACGAATTTAAAAAGTCAACGCCAAAGCAAAAGTCACCAACTGTTCACCAAGAAACACCTTCCACTGCAAAGAGACCAAGACGTGATGTTGCTGTAAAACCACAAGAACAAGAAAGTGCAGCTCAGTCTGTTTGTCTTCTGCTCCTCTTCATTAACAAATGGGATTTTGTTTTGATGTCGCTCCACATATAAAATGTTCTCTGCAAACTCGGGATGATTTAGTCAGTCAAATGTTTCCTTTTTGGTTCTTCCTGTGGATCAATCCTGCCCATCACCTTCACCTTTCACTATTTTTCAATTCCGGTGGGAAGAGAAACAGTTTGAACAGAGATTTACAGTCACACACATCTGATTCACTTTTTCATTTATGGAGTTCGCAAACAAATTTCTCGAGCCGTTTTCCGCTGTTAGAACATCCGACAACCACAACAATTACGACGTCCGAATCCCAAAATTAAAATATGACAAAATTAGAACCAGAAACAAAAGTGATATGGTTCAAAAGACTTGAAAAGATCGACTTTGTCAATAGACGCATCCCACTGGGAAAACAAACATGGAGGTTTGATGCTCACTTTTTTGGAAAATCCTTCCCAGTATGAATTGCGCAATGACCGGAAGTCCGAGATTCTTGATGCGTCTATAGTTTCAGCATGTTTGAAAATCACTTGTGTAAATAAAGTTTGGTTTCTTACCTTCATGAGCACGGACTCACTCAGCTTCTCTCTGTTCACGATCTTTATGGCCACTTTCTGATTGGTCACACAGTGCACGCCCAGCTTCACCAGACCTGAAACACACCAGAGCAAACCCATCACAACCAATCCTGCTGTTGCTGTGTCGTTTATATAGTTTTGTTTTTGCCTTGATATTTAATTTTTATATTTACCTTGATGTTTATGTAAATTTTTACCTTGATATTTAGTTTTATTTTTACCTTAATATTTATTTTTATTTTTACCTTGATATTTAATTTAATTTTACCCTTGATATTTATTTTATTTTTAACTTGATATTTAATTTTACTTTTATCTTGATGTTTACTTTTACTTTTACCTTGGTGTTTATTTTTATTTTTACCTTGATATTTAAACTTGATGTTTATTTTTATTTTTACCTTGATATTTAATTTTATTTTTACCTTGGTGTTTAGTTTTATTTTTAACTTGATATTTATTCTTATTTTTACCTTGATATTTATTTTTATTTTTACCTTGATATTTAATTTTATTTTTACCTTGATATTTATTTTTATTTTTAACTTGATATTTATTCTTATTTTTACCTTGATATTTATTTTTATTTTTACCTTGGTTTTTATTTTTATTTTTACCTTGATATTTAATTTTATTTTTACCTTAGTGTTTATTTAAATTTTTACATTTATATTTAATTTTATTTTACCTTGATGTTTATTTTTTATTTTTACTTTGATATTTAAACTTGATGTTTATTTTTATTTTTACCTTGATATTTACTTTTACTTTTACCTCGGTGTTTATTTTTATTTTTACCTTGATATTTAATTTTATTTTTACCTTGGTGTTTAGTTTTATTTTTAACTTGATATTTATTCTTATTTTTACCTTGATATTTTTATTTTTATTTTTACCTTGATATTTAATTTTATTTTTACCTTGATATTTATTTTTATTTTTAACTTGATATTTATTCTTATTTTTACATTGATATTTATTTTTATTTTTACCTTGGTTTTTATTTTATTTTTTACCTTGATATTTTATTTTATTTTTACTTGATATTTATTTTTATTTTTACTTTGGTTTTATTTTTTTTTTTATTGATATTTTTTACTTTGATATGTATTTTTATTTTTACCTTGAGATTTAATTTTATTTTTACCTTAGTGTTTATTTAAATTTTTACATTTATATTTAATTTTATTTTACCTTGATGTTTATTTTTATTTTTACTTTGATATTAAGTTTTTCTATCTTCATGGAGACCACACCAGACCAAGTTACAGGTCAGATCTGTGGAGTCAGAATGTTTTTCTAGGTATTTTTGAGCTATAAAACCACCTGTAATCGAATAAATGTAAAGTAGAGCTGTTTAAAGTCACACTGCGGAACATTCCGGACAGAGAAATGACATCTCCGTGGAAACAACCAGCTTAAAAAAGTTACACACTGCACGTATAATTCCTTTTCATTGTACAGACACACGTATATATTGTAGTGTATTCATTTCATTTCGTTTTTTTTTTTTTTTCCCCCTTTTTTTTGTCTCCCTAAAGACCGTAGATGTGTGTCAAGGTTAGCCCCTCCCCCCTCATCCTCGCTCCCCCTCATCCCTCGCTCCTCGTCCCCCCCCCCGCCCCCAGCTGTGCGTACTCTGCTCTTAAAGTATTCATCAGGAGTTGGCGAGGTCCCGGAGTACGTCTAATGGAGCGGTGGGCGGAGCTTAAGACGCGCTCGGAAAACGGGTCAGGCCTCCGGAGAGAGCGCGGCGTGTGAAGGCCCCGCGCCGCCTTCAGGGTCAGACGGGAAAACAACAATCAGCAACAACAATAATAATAATAAATAACACCTTGTACCGTCACAATAAATCGAATTACAAGTCTCTGCGATTAATAAACGAAGAGTTATGGAGCAGAAATAGTTAAAAGACAGAGGGGACTACATAGACCATGATGCTTTGCTCCGTTTAGTGCAGATTATAAGAAGTAATAACAGTTCTAACACTTTTTAATTGTAGTTCTTTGGATTGTGGGATTGAAATTTTGTCAAAGGCATTTTTAGAGGAAAAAGTGTTGTATTTATAGTTTTGTTTGTGTCCAAAAAATATTGTATGTCAATAAATATCGTGAAAATATCGAACAGTGAGATTTAAATGTCGTTACATCGATATTCATTAATACACCATAATGAACCAAATGGTGATTTATGTAAAAAAAAAAAAACAAGTTGAGTTTTGATCTCTCTCTCTGTCTCTACAAACATCATCTATTTCTCTCTCTCTTTCTCTCTCTCCCCCCTCTCTCTCTATACATACCCCATCTATTTCTCTCGCTCTCTTTCTCTCTATACATACCTCCTCCATCTCTCTCTTTCTCCCTCACTCTCTCGCTACATACCCCATCTCTCTCTCTACATAGTCTCATCTCTCTCTCTCTCTCCATACCTCCATCTCTCTCTCTACATAGTCTCATCTCTCTCTCTAACTACCTTCATCTCTCTCTCTCTGTCTCTCTCTTTTTCTCTCTACAAAGTCTCATCTCTCTCTCTCTCCATACCTCCATCTCTCTCTCTCTCTCTCTCTCTCTCCATACCTCCGTCTCTCTCTTTACATAGTCTCATCTCTCTCTCTCTCTCTCCATACCTCCCATCTCTCTCTCTCTCTCTCTCTCTCTCCATACCTCCGTCTCTCTCTTTACATAGTCTCATCTCTCTCTCCTCTTTCTCTCCATACCTCAAATCTCTCTTTCTCTCCTCTGTCCTTTTCCTCTGCTTTCCTCCCGCTCTTCTCTCATTCTCTTTTCTATCCTGTCCACCTTCTCTCAATCCTCTTCATCCTCCTCCTCCTTCATTCCTTCTCTCCTCCTCTTCTCCCTCTCTTCTCCCCCCTTCTTCATCCTCTCTCTCTCCTCCAGCTCTTCTCTCACTCTCTATTCCCTCCTCTCCCTCCTCTCTCCATCCCCTCCTCCTCTTCCTCCTCCTCTTCCTCCTCCTCTCCTCTCCTCTCCTCTCGTCTCTTTCTCTTCTCTCTCTTCTCGTCTTTCTCTCTGTGTTGAAAGGTTCTGATGGGAGGATTGTCCCTCAAACAAAACCGGGCCCCGGGGCCAAAGGACCAAACGCACTGAAGTGGACGGAGGAAGACGAGCGCTGTAAAACATGAAACTGAATCCAAACCAGGACTAAACCAGGACTACACCAGGACTATACCAGGACTAAACCAGGACTAAACCAGGACTACACCAGGACTACACCAGGACTACACCAGGACTACACCAGGACTAAACCAGGACTGAACCAAGACAAAACCAGGACTAAACCAGGACTAAACCAGGACTAAACCAGGACTAAACCAGGACTAAACCAGGACTAAACCAGGACTACACCAGGACTACACCAGGACTAAACCAGGACTACACCAGGACTACACCAGGACTGAACTAAGACAAAACTAGGACTAAACCAGGACTAAACCAGGACTACACCAGGACTACACCAGGACTACACCAGGACTAAACCAGGACTACATCAAGATTAAACCAGGACTAAACCAGGACTGAACCAAGACAAAACCAGGACTAAACCAGGACTACACCAGGACTAAACCAGGACTACACCAGGACTAAATCAGGACTACACCAGGACTACATCAAGATTAAACCAGGACTACACCAGGACTAAACCAGGACTACACCAGGACTACACCAGGACTACACCAGGACTAAACCAGGACTACACCAGGACTAAACCAGGACTGAACCAAGACAAAACTAGGACTAAACCAGGACTACACCAGGACTAAACCAGGACTACACCAGGACTAAACCAGGACTACACCAGGACTGAACCAAGACAAAACTAGGACTAAACCAGGACTACACCAGGACTAAACCAGGACTACACCAGGACTAAACCAGGACTACACCAGGACTAAACCAGGACTGAACCAAGACAAAACTAGGACTAAACCAGGACTACACCAGGACTAAACCAGGACTAAACCAGGACTAAACCAGGACTAAACCAGGACTGAACCAGGACTAAACCAGGACTAAACCAGGACTAAACCAGGACTAAACCAGGACTAAACCAGGACTACACCAGGACTAAACCAGGACTGAACCAGGACTACAACACGACTAAACCAGAATTAAACCAGGACTAAACTAGGACTACAGTAAGTTAAATATCATACAGTGGAAGTGCAGGTAAAACTTGATCATCTCCATAGCGACGGGCAGATGTCAGGCCTCTTGTATCAAAGTTCCGTAGTGTGACTTTATCACTGGTGGTGTTATATTTGGTGTAATGATGCAGAGTTGTTTTTACAGTGTGCGGCTGTGGGCTGACGGAACACTTCCTGCTCCACGTCAAACACACAGCTATTTTTAGAAACTCTTTCTCCGTCCCCTCTGACTGTGTGAGCCTCTATCACTCTATCCTCCTCCTCCTCTCTTCATCCTCTCCTCCTCCTCCTCCCTCTCTCTTTCTCTCTTTCTTTCTCTGTCCCCTCTGACTTGCATGAGGCTTTATCACTCTATCCTCCTCTCCTCCTTCCTTTCTCTCTCCTCTCTCTCTCTCTCTCTCTCTCCTCCTCCTCTCCGTCCCCTCTGACTGGCCTCAGCTCTTCTCTCCCTCACTCTTTCGCTCTTTCTCATTCTCTCTATCCTCTCTCAGCTCTGATTGGAGAATAGACTTGAACCAAAACACCAAATTATATCATAAACAAGACTAAAAATTAAGACTATATCAGCATCAGACTAGTCATCAGTAGACAGAAAGATAAAAAAAAAACATATATATATAATATATATATATATATATATATATATATATATATGTAGATGGGCATTCGATGAAATTTTTCTTAATCGATCGTCGGAAGAATTAACGATCGATTATCGATTAATCATTAACGTTTTTATATTAAAATGATCATCATTATTATTACTATCTGCACTACTAATCTGCATAAATAAATTCAACTTTATGACATATAAACATAACGACTCTAGAGCCACATCAGCCCGTTTGACATTATAATGTGTTTAATTCAGTTTTGTTCAAATCTCACAGAAACAAAACTTAAAACCGCATCACTAATTTACATAAACTAAGTGAAGATAAAACTCCAGCTCTTGTGTCGCTGATGTGGTTCAACTTCTGTTGGATTAAAAGACATGACTCAGGTGAATACAGGTCAGTGTGACCAGATTTGTGTTTGTCAAAACCAGGACAGCGTACGGGGGGAGGGGGGCGGGGCCTCGTCATCCACATTGAGCGACTCTCACCTGGAAAAACTTTTTCCCTCTGGACACAGAAACATATATGTGCTGCTTTTATACACTGTGCACATGGACTCACACTTGTCCCGAACGCAACGGAAAGTGTGGAATTTCTTGTACAAATCATCGTTAAATACACATTTGTGCTTCGGTTCGTTACAGACTGACCCACTGTTTGTGTCTCGCTCCTTCTGATGCAGAGACACATGTACACACCTGTTTGGTCACGACACACACAACACCCTACATTCGATTAAAATTAACGTAATCGATGAAATTCTTAATGATCAATTATCAATTAATCGATTAATCATGCCCATCCCTAATATATATATATGTGTGTGTATATATATATATATATATATATATATATATGTATATATATATATATATATATATATATATATATATATATATATATATATATATATATATATATACTACATTCTAAATTGTCCCTCTCTCTGTACCTGCTGCTCTGAGTCTCGTCATTTTGATCTTAAAACACAGAACTTCAGTTACATCCAAAGAGCCGTCATCAAACAGAGAAATGAGAGCCACATGTTCCAGTTTGTTTCTGTAAAACTCAGCGCTGCATTTATCAACTGTAAAGAGAAACGGATTTTATAAAAACTAAAACTAAAAACTATTTTACAAGAAGCATCAAATCTTCTCAAGTCACAGGCCTCAAGTCCGAGTCAAGTCCCAAATCAGTGACCTTCAAGTCCGAGTCGAGTCCCAAATCAGTGACCTTCAAGTCCGAGTCGAGTCCCAAATCAGTGACCTTCAAGTCCGAGTCGAGTCCCAAGTCACTCACTTTCAAGTCTGAGTCGAGTCCCAAGTCACTGACCTTCAAGTCCGAGTCAAGTCCCAAATCAGTGACCTTCAAGTCTGAGTCGAGTCCCAAGTCACTGACCTTCAAGTCTGAGTCAAGTCCCAAATCACTGACCTTCAAGTCCGAGTCGAGTCCCAAATCAGTGACCTTCAAGTCCGAGTCAAGTCCCAAATCACTGACCTTCAAGTCCGAGTCGAGTCCCAAATCAGTGACCTTCAAGTCCGAGTCAAGTCCCAAGTCACTGACCTTCAAGTCCGAGTCAAGTCCCAAATCAGTGACCTTCAAGTCCGAGTCAAGTCCCAAGTCTTAGTCCATTTTATCAAGTCAAGTCTAAAGATAAAATAAGTCAAGAATCACTCGTGAACAGGTTTGTCGAGTCCGTGATCTGAACGAGGTAAAAACATGTTCCGCGTTCGGTTCTCGTTACAAACACAAACGACTCGGTGACATTTGAAAAGCGCCGCGACTGAAGCAGGTCTGTGAGACGAAAGCTTTAAATGCCACCGTGTCCGTCTGCTCGGTCTGAAACCCGCCGAGGTGACATTTACTCCGAGGAAGACGGGAGACACAAAGGATTCTGGGAAATGGAGTCCCGCGCACGAAGGGGGGTTCTGATTTCCGAGAAGTTGTTTTGTCGTTTTTTTTTTTTTTCTTCAGTATTTCTCTTCGTTCTGACAAAAAGCCGGAGCGTTTCTCAGTCTGAACCGTCACGGATCTGAAGAATGACCCGGTCTTCAGGTTTTTGACCCGGTGGTGCTGAAGGACGACGCAAAAGAAGAGAAAGAAAATCTAAACAGAACAACAGAGTCTCTCCTCGGTGTTAAGGACCATGGACAGTTCCTCCGCTTAAACTCTAAGACAAAAACTTCCTCTGGACTCTAAACACACACAGAGAAACAAAATCTGATTTTAAGTAAACAAACTTTAAGGTCCTGTTACGCAAAATTGATTCTTGTGAGATTTAAGTCATGTTTTAATGTTATAAAGTAGTTTCTGGTTTAGTAAGTGGATAATAAATCTGAAAACAAGATGAAAAACCTGATGTAAGTTTTAAAAATCTTGGCCAGATCTGAGAAATTTCAGTCTGTGTGTCGTTCGTTCATTTGATTTTCAAAATAAAACCAAAAATTAGAAAACAAAAAAATAACAATTTTCTTCATTATTTGTCTCCAAAATCAAAATGAAAAAAAAAAAAAAAAAAAAACGATAATGATTCAGGACTAAACCAGGACTAAATCAGGACTAAACCAGGACTAAACCAGGACTAAACCAGGTCTAAACCAGGACTAAACCAGGTCTAAATCAGGACTAAACCAGGACTAAACCAGGACTAAACTGGTCTCAGTCCTGGTCTGGTCCCGGTGTTAGTCCTGGTTTGGTCCCGATCTCAGTCCTAGTCTCAGTCCTGATCTTGTGCCGGTCTGGTCCTACTCTCAGTCCCAGTCTGTTCCCGGTCTCAGTCCCGGTCTCAGTCCCCGGTCTCAGTCCCCGGTCTCAGTCCCGGTCTCAGTCCCCGGTCTCAGTCCCCGGTCTCAGTCCCGGTCTCAGTCCTGGTTTGGTCCCGATTTCAGTCCGACTCTCAGTCCTGGTCTCAGTCTCAGTCTGATCCCGGTCTGGTCCTGGTCTGGTCCCAGTCTCATTCTCAGTCCCGGTCTGGTCCCGGTCTAGTCCTGGTCTGGTCCCAGTCTCAGTCCTGGTCTCAATCCCGGTCTGGTCCCAGTCTCAGTCCTGGTCTCAGTCCTAGTCTCAGTTCCAGTCTGGTCCCGGTCTCAGTCCTGGTTTAAACCTGGTTCAGTCCTGGTTCAGTCCTGGTTCAGTCCTGGTTTAGTCCTGGTTCAGTCCTGGTTCAGTCCTGGTTCAGTCCTGGTTTAGTCCTGGTTCAGTCCTGGTTCAGTCCTGGTTCCTGGTTCAGTCCTGGTTCAGTCCTGGTTCCTGGTTTCCTGGTTTAGTCCTGGTTTAGTCCTGGTTCAGTCCTGGTTTCAGTCCTGGTTCAGTCCTGGTTCAGTCCTGGTTCAGTCCTGGTTTAGTCCTGGTTCAGTCCTGGTTCAGTCCTGGTTCAGTCCTGGTTTAGTCCTGGTTTAGTCCTGGTTCAGTCCTGGTTCAGTCCTGGTTCAGTCCTGGTTCAGTCCTGGTTTAGTCCTGGTTCAGTCCTGGTTCAGTCCTGGTTCAGTCCTGGTTCAGTCCTGGTTCAGTCCTGGTTTAGTCCTGGTTCAGTCTCAATTTACGCCACGGAAACAAAAAAATGAAAAACAAATCATTATCCGCTTTTTCTTTTTGGTTTTGGACACAAATAACGAAGAAAACATAAATATATATTTTTTCATTTTCTTATTTTCAGTTTTATTTTGAAAAACGAGCGAGTGAATGAAACGTGGGTTGTGTCCGTTGTGTCTTGGCGCGTTTGTGTGTGTCGGTCGTAGACGTAAAAGTGTAAAAGCTGCAGGATGTTTAAGGTTAATCTGTTATTACTCCACATCTGCGTCTGAACTCAATCCTGTAAAACACCGAAAATAAAACCTCGAACAATAGAAACAGTAACACACACACACACACACACACACACACACACACACACACACACACACACACACACACTCGCTCTATAATCCTCGTGTTATTGTGGAGTTCGCACCTTTGTCTGAAAACTGTTTTATTGATACAAAACGCCTCAGGACTCAAACGCGGCGAACGTGAATCTGGATCTATAATCCCAGAATAAGTATATCACAACAACACGGACTTTTACACTCGGTTTCATGTACGATAGACCGAAAAAAGACATCGAGCAAAAGTAAATCCTGACCAAGACCAGCTCAAGATCTGGAGGTGTCAAATTCAGGACCAGGGGCCAAATTTGTCCCGCGATATAATCATTTTTGGCCCGCAGGTTGTGACTAAACCGTGTCTAAACCAGGTCTAAACCAGGACTAAAACAGGACTAAACACCAAGTCTAAACCAGGACTAAACCAGGTCTAAACCAGGCAGGACTAAAACCAGGACTAACCACCAAGGTCTAAACCAGGACTAAACCAGGACTAAACCAGGACTACCACCAGGTCTAAACCAGGACTTAAACCAGGACTAAACCAGGACTAAACCAGGACTAAACCAGGTCTAAACCAGGACTAAACCAGGACTACCAGGTCTAAACCAGGACTAAACCCAGGACTCTAAACCAGGACTAAACCAGGACTAACCAGGACTACTAAACCAGGTCTAGGGACTAAACCAGGTCTAAATCTAAACCAGGACTAAACCAGGACTAAACCAGGTCTAACCAGGACTCTAAACCAGGACTACAGGTCTAAACCAGGTCTAAACCAGGACTAAACCAGGTCTAAACCAGGACTAGGTCTACCAGGTCTAAACCAGGTCTAAACCAGGACTCTAAACCAGGTCTAAACCAGGACAGGTCTAAACCAGGACTAAACTAAACAGGTCTAAACCAGGACTAAACCAGGACTAAACCAGGACTACACCAGGTCTAAACCAGGTCTAAACCAGGTCTAAATCAGGACTAAACCAGGTCTAAATCGGGACTAAACCAGGACTAAAACAGGAATTAGTTCACACACCTTCCCTCCGCCTTCTTCTTCTTCTTTTTCTTTGTGTTAGTGACAAGTTTTGGGTTATCTTCTTCTCCTTCTTCTGCCGCAGAGGGAGAATTTATAACTTAAACTATTATCATTATTATTATTATTTATTTATTTTTATTAATTACTTCTATGATTCAGAGAAGACAAGACCAGACATGAGATCAGTTCCACGAGATCGATACAAGACGAGATTATAATAAATAAAATGTTCCGTTCTTTTCACTTTTGTCCTTTTTACATCTTTTATCGAGTATTTTTGCACTGCCTTTTGGAGCTACGGCGTCTCTAAACGTTAACTCGCCGGCGTTCGACCTTTTTTTTTATCTCACAAAATCGTTTTCCTGGCGGCAAATTGGTCTCGTGAGATCTTCCTGATACGAGATCTGGTCCCGTCCCCGTCGATGACTCATTAGAGGAACAAACCAACGACGTGTTTCATTCATTTTACACTTTATCGATCCACCGGGGAAATTATTTGGACACGCTGCAAAATTCTCTGATCTGGCCAAGATTTTAAAACTTGTGTCGGGTTTTTCATCTTGTTTTCAGATTTATTATCGACTCACTAGACCAGAGACGGTTTAATTTTAGTCCAGAAGTCGTTTATTTTAAGAGAACTTGTCAAGTAAAATGATCTTGCTGCATGGACGGATAATTTTTATATCTTTATTTTTTATCTTTATTTTTATTTTATTTTATTTGTCTATTCTTTATTTATATTTATTATATTATCATTTATATATATTATATTATTAATATTTATAATTTATTATATTATATTATTATATTATTTATATTATATTATTATTTATTATATTTTTATATTTATATTTTATTTATCTATTTTTTATTTTATTTTATTAATTTAAATTTTTTATTTATTTATATTTTATTTTATTTATCTATTCTTTTTATTTTTTATTTTTATTTTATTATACTATTATTTATTTTATTATATTATTTATCATATTATATTATTATTTATTTATATTGTATTTATAGTATTATTTATCTATTTTTTATTTTTATTTTATTTATTTTATTTATTTATATTTTATTTTATTTATCTATTCTTTTATTTTTGTTTATTTTATATTATACTATTATTTATTTTATTATATTATTATTTATTTATATTTTATTTATATTATTATTTTATCTATTTTTTATTTATATTTTCTTTATTTAAATTTTTTTTAATCTTTATTTATAGTGTTTATATCCAACATTTTTTGCAGTGTGAGTAAGATAAATATATGAATATGAAAAATATAAATGGTAATAATAAATTCTAAATAAGTCGCAAAAAATATTTAAGACATAATTATATAAATCTAAATGTACAAGTCAAAATAAAATAGAAAAATAAGTAATAACAAATCTGTGCTTTATACAAGAGGTCATAAGAGGTTTATTTTATGTTTGACTATTAGTTTTTTGGTGGATAATTGACCCACAGTTTGGCTGGTGTGATTCCAGCTCCCACAGATGAATGCTGTCGTTGTGTCCTTGGGCAAGACACTTAACCCACCTTGCCCCTAGTGTCTGCGTACACTGGTGTGTGAATGTGTGTGTGGTTCCTTGTTGTAAAGCACTTTGAGCCTTGAAGGTGAAAAAGTGCTGTAGAAAAATGTATATTGACTTCAACAATTATCACAATTATTTTGGTCAATATTGAAATCACGATTATTCACATGATTATTTTATAGTTACTTTATGGTCCAAACCAGGACTAAACCAGGACTACACCAGGTCTAAACCAGGACTAAACCAGGTCTAACCAGGACTACACCAAGACTAAACCAGGACTACACCAGGTCTAACCAGGACTACACCAGGACTAAACCAGGACTACACCAGGTCTAAACCAGGACTAAACCAGGACTAAACCAGGACTAAAGGACTAAAGGACTAAAGGACTAAACCAGGTCTAAACCAGGACTAAACCAGGTCTAACCAGGACTAAACAAGGACTAAACCAGGTCTAAACCAGGACTAAACCAGGACTACACCAAGACTAAACCAGGACTACACCAGGTCTAACCAGGACTAAACAAGGACTACACCAGGTCTAAACCAGGACTACACCAGGTCTAACCAGGACTAAACCAGGACTAACCAGGTCTAAACCAGGACTAAACAACAGGACTAAACAAGGACTAAACCAGGTCTAAACCAGGACTAAACCAGGTCTAACCAGGACTAAACCAGGACTAAACCAGGTCTAAACCAGGACTAAACAGGACTAAACCAGGTCTAAACCAGGACTAAACCAGGTCTAAAGGACTACACCAGGACTAAACCAGGACTACACCAGGTCTAACCAGGACTAAACAAGGACTAAACCAGGTCTAAACCAGGACTAAACCAGGTCTAACCAGGACTAAACCAGGACTACACCAGGTCTAACCAGGACTAAAGGACTAAACCAGGTCTAAACCAGGACTAAACCAGGTCTAAACCAGGACTAAACCAGGTCTAAACCAGGACTAAACCAGGACTAAACAAGGACTCCACCAGGACTAAACCAGGACTACACCAGGTCTAAACCAGATCTAAATCAGGACTAAACCAGGACTACAACAGGTCTAAACCAGGACTAAACAAGGACTAAACCAGGACTAAACCAGGTCTACACCAGGTCTAAACCAGGTCTAAACTGCTCCGTGCAGTGCAGAGACCCAACCCTGGCGCAGTCCCTTCGTCTGCGGTCACCTGACAGTTTACGCAGGTGCACCGTCCTGGTTTAGAACTGGTTTAGTCCTGGTTTAGTCCTGGTTTAGTTTAGTCCTGGTTTAGTCCTGGTTTAGTCTTGGTTTAGTCCTGTTGTAGTCCTGGTTTAGTCCTGGTTTAGTCCTGTTGTAGTCCTGGTTTAGTCCTGGTTTAGTCCTGTTTAGTCCTGTTTAGTCCTGGTTTAGTCCCGGTTTCCTGTTTAGTCCTGTTTAGTCCTGGTTTAGTCCTGGTTTAGTCCTGATTAGTCCTGTTTAGTCCTGGTTTAGTCCTGGTTTAGTCCTGTTTAGTCCTGTTTAGTCCTGGTTTAGTCCTGGTTTAGTCCTGGTTTAGTCCTGGTTTAGTCCTGTTTAGTCCTGGTTTAGTCCTGTTTAGTCCTGTTTTAGTCCTGTTTAGTCCTGTTGTCCTGGTTTAGTCCTGGTTTAGTCCTGGTTTAGTCCTGTTTAGTCCTGGTTTAGTCCTGGTTTAGTCCTGGTTTAGTCCTGTTTTAGTCCCGGTTTAGTCCTGGTTTAGTCCTGGTTTTAGTCCTGGTTTAGTCCTGGTTTAGTCCTGGTTTAGTCCTGGTTTAGTCCTGGTTTAGTCCGGCATCACAGTTTAAGTCATGTAAATGGGAACCGTCAGTTATCTGTTTTTTCCATTATTCATTTAAACACAAAATCAAAAACTGAAAAAAAATAATAAAATAAAATAAATAAAAAATAACGATGATTTTTTTCCTTTTTTTTTTTTTTTTTTCTTTTTTTTGGTTTTATTTTGAAAAACGAATGAACGAACGACACGGGGTTTAAATATTATTGAAACTGCTTTGTGAAAATACAGTGACCTATATTTAACCAGTGACTCAGAAACCCACCAACCCCGCACCAGGAACACCGAAAGACCCTCCTCCTCTTCCTCCCTCTTTCCTCTCCTCCTCTTCCTCCCTCTTTCCTCTCCTCCTCTTCCTCCCTCTTTCCTCTCCTCCTCTTCTATCTCTCCTTCTTCCTCCTCTTCTTCTCCGACAGATCAAAGTGTGTCTGGGGGAAAGCATTAGCAGCTCTGTCTCTCCGTCCGTTTAATCCTCCCACACGCGGAGACTCTGCTGCAGAACCCGCCCCCCCTGCACACGCATACACAAACCCCCCCTGCACACGCATACACAAAACCCCCCCGCACACGCATACGCAAACCCCCCCTACACGCACACACGGAGAGGCTAGACTGAGCTATATTTAACGTCGGCGAGGAAGATCCGTGTCAGGCCGCAGATTTAATAACACCAGAATGAAAACTGTATTGGATTCGGCCCGACCTCCGCCAAGGCGCTGATCCGGACTCGCAGCGGTGAAGTGTACGTCCTGCCCAGACCCAAATAAATCAAAAAAACTGGTACTTGTCGATTCTATTTAACAATAAATTCTGATTAAAGTGTGAAAAGTGTGTTTACGATACAGAAATATGAACAATTAAAAAAATATATATTACATGATTTTCGATGTTATAATATTGTTTTTTTTTAGTCCTGGTTTAGTCCTGATTAAGACCTGGTTTAGTCTTGGTTTATCCTGGTTTAGTCCTGTTTTTAGTCCTGTTTTAGTCCTGTTTTAGTCCTGTTTTAGTCCTGTTTAGTCCTGTTTTTAGTCCTGTTTTAGTCCTGTTTTAGTTTTTAGTCCTGTTTTAGTCCTCCTGTTTTAGTCCTGGTTTAGTCCTGTTTTAGTCCTGTTTTAGTCCTGTTTTAGTAGTCCTGTTTTAGTCCTGGTTTTAGTCCTCCTGTTTTAGTCCTGTTTTAGTCCCTGGTTTTTAGTCCTGTTTTAGTCCTGGTTTTAGTCCCTGGTTTAGTCCTGTTTTAGTCCTGTCCTGGTTTAGTCCTGTTTAGTCCTGGTTTAGTCCTGTTTTAGTCCTGGTTTTAGTCCTGTTTTAGTCCTGTTTTAGTCCTGGTTTAGTCCTGGTTTAGTCCTGTTTTAGTCCTGGTTTAGTCCTGTTTTTAGTCCTGTTTTAGTCCTGTTTAGTCCTGTTTTAGTCCTGGTTTAGTCCTGGTTTAGTCCTGTTTTAGTCCTGGTTTAGTCCTGTTTTTGTTTTAGTCCTGTTTTAGTCCTGTTTTAGTCCTGTTTATGTCCTGTTTTAGTCCTGTTTTAGCCCTGGTTTAGTCCTGGTTTAGTCCTGTTTATGTCCTGTTTTAGTCCTGTTTTAGTCCTGTTTTAGTCCTGGTTTAGTCCTGGTTTAGTCCTGTTTATGTCCTGTTTTAGTCCTGTTTTAGCCCTGGTTTAGTCCTGGTTTGGCGAGGAAGATCCGTGTCAGGCCGCAGATTTAATAACACCAGAATGAAAACTGTATTGGATTCGGCCCGACCTCCGCCAAGGCGCTGATCCGGACTCGCAGCGGTGAAGTGCACGTCCTGCCCAGACCCAAATAAATCAAAAAAACTGGTACTTGTCGATTCTATTTAACAATAAATTCTGATTAAAGTGTGAAAAGTGTTTACGATACAGAAATATGAACAATTAAAAAAATATATATTACATGATTTTCGATGTTATAATATTGTTTTTTTTTAGTCCTGGTTTAGTCCTGATTAAGACCTGGTTTAGTCCTGGTTTAGTCCTGTTTTAGTCCTGGTTTAGTCCTGTTTTAGTCCTGTTTTAGTCCTGTTTTAGTCCTGTTTAGTCCTGTTTTAGTCCTGTTTTAGTCCTGTTTTAGTCCTGGTTTAGTCCTGTTTTAGTCCTGTTTTAGTCCTGTTTAGTCCTGTTTTAGTCCTGTTTTAGTCCTGTTTTAGTCCTGTTTTAGTCCTGGTTTAGTCCTGGTTTAGTCCTGGTTTAGTCCTGTTTTAGTCCTGTTTTAGTCCTGGTTTAGTCCTGTTTTAGTCCTGTTTTAGTCCTGGTTTTAGTCCTGGTTTAGTCCTGGTTTAGTCCTGGTTTAGTCCTGGTTTTAGTCCTGTTTTAGTCCTGTTTTAGTTGTTTTAGTCCTGTTTTAGTCCTGTTTAGTCCTGTTTTAGTCCTGTTTTAGTCCTGTTTTAGTCCTGTTTTAGTCCTGTGGTTTAGTCCTGGTTTTTAGTCCTGGTTTAGTCCTGTTTTAAGTCCTGTTTTAGTCCTGGTTTTAGTCCTGGTTTAGTCCTGTTTTAGGCCTGTTTTAGTCCTGTTTTAGTCCCTGTTTAGTCCTGGTTTAGTCCTGTTTTAGCCTGGTTTAGTCCTGTTTTAGTGGTTTTAGTCCTGTTTTAGTCCTGTTTTAGTCCTGGTTTAGTCCTGGTTTAGTAGTTCCTGTTTTAGTTTAGTCCTGGTTTTAGTCCTGTTTTAGTCCTGTTTAGTCCTGGTTTAGTTGGTTTAGTCCTGGTTTAGTCCTGTCCTGGTTTTAGTCCTGTTTTAGTCCTGGTTTAGTCCTGTTTAGTCCTGTTTTAGTCCTGGTTTAGTCCTGGTTTAGTCTGTTAGTCCTGTTTTAGTCCTGGTTTAGTCCTGGTTTTAGTCCTGGTTTAGTAGTGTCCTGTTTTAGCCCTGGTTTAGTCCTGGTTTAGTCCTGGTTTAGTCCTGTTTAGTCCTGTTTTAGTCCTGGTTTAGTCCTCCTGGTTTAGTCCTGTTTTAGTCCTTTTAGTCCTGGTCCTGGTTTAGTCCTGGTTTAGTCCTCTTTTAGTCCTGGTTTAGTCCTCCTGGTTTAGTCCTGGTTTAGTCCTGTTTAGTCCTGTTTAGTCCTGGTTTAGTCCTGTTTTAGTCCTGGTTTAGTCCTGGTTTAGTCCTGGTTTAGTCCTCTTTTAGTCCTGGTTTAGTCCTGGTCTGTAGGCTCTGAGGCTTTGTGTGAATCCCATTAAATAAAACATGATTTATTTATCACAGCTGCAGGACTCTGGGCCCAGAGGGACTCGCGGAGACCAGGACCGAAGAAAGACGAGACAGTCCGAATCATCAGAGTCCGAAATATAAAACCACTCACGATTCATCTGAAATACACAACCTCGAGTCGTGGTTTTAGTTTGGACTTCAAACTAAAACCACAACTACATTAGACCTCGTGACACAGGAACATTTGCAAAGATCCATTCTGGAATCTCTAGTTCAAATCACAACACGGTCAAACAGAATCGGACCTGGACTGGACACAAAACTGCAGACTTTTTTATTTATTTTTGTATTTTGGTGACAATAAATCAACAGCCAGAATTCTAACGGTGTACTCATGTAAACTGAGATTTGTACGAGTCTGCCGATGAGTTACGGACTTAAAAACTGCACTGGAACTGCCTCCGAACTTTTACCTGTGACGTAACAATCCAGGGGAACGTTAAACCGAATTTTTTTTTTTTTTTTGAGGCTCAGAGTCAAAGGACCTCGTAACTAGATACAGAGACCAGTGTATTTGGAATTATTTAAAGAGAGAAAATGTGATAAAATGTAAAAAAAAATGTCATATGTAGAGCCCGACCGATATGGATTTTGTTGTGACCGATATGAAACTGATATAATGGGAGTTGGAGCTGCCGATAGGCCGATATAATCACCGATATATTTAGTGATGTAAAAATTCACTGTAAATCTTGAATTGTTTAAAAAACTTAGGTTTGGCTCTAGTGGATTTTAAATTGGGTTTATTTAGGCAACATTTATTGTTATTCTGACTCTTTACGTCATATTTACAGACAGTAGGTCGGCCTAATGGCATTTTTGCATCACATTCTAACTACCAGTGATGGGTATTCCAGTTTTTTTTTTTTTTTTGGAGAACCGGCTCTTTTGGCTCGGCTCACTAAAGCAGCTGGCTCTTTCGGCTCCCAAGCGACTCTTGAGATTGTTTTTGTTGCAAGCAGGACTAAACCAAAACTGAACCAGGACTGAAAAAGGACTAAACCAGGACTAAAACAGATTTAAACCAAGTGTAAAACAGGACTAAACCAGAACTGAACCAGGACTGAGTGTCGGGACTCGGTCTCTCCCTCACTCGAGCCCAAGATTAGTCCTGGTTTATTCATTTTATGCTGAACTGCAGCTAAATATGCATTTTTTTTTTTTTTTTTAATCCTATGCACACGCAGATTTCTGAAAGTTTTGTTTTCAGCCGCTGCTGCTGTCAAACTACGGGTCTACAAGCGGCTTGAAGAGAAAAAGTGAGAAAAAGAGAAAACACGGCTCCCAATAAGAAACATGCTCCCGTTGTTCGCTTCAAAGAGTCGGATCTAAGAGCCGCTTCGATCGCGACCGACCCATCACTACTAGTAAATAAACTATCGCTATTAACCTTTAGCCGTAAAAACGTGCGCACCGCGGTAATTAATTATATGCATAAATGTGGATCATTCACACGTCTATTCACAGCTCATTTACAGATCAATGCTGGTCCAGTAACAAATATACGAACAATACAGTCACTTTAAAATAGACCAATAGAAAACAGTCTGTTTATGTGCGGGAGCTACAGCAGCTAATCGCTAACAAATAAACAAAACTAGCTTCAAAGTCGACATATTTCCAACACTCAGCCTCACACAGGCTCCTCCCACATCACAAGTCTGAACTAATAAATGTCCTTTTAATCCAGACTCAAACCAACTGTTGTAAAAAGAAAATAATGTCAGTGTTGCTCACGGCTGCGGGAGTAAACAAACACACGTGAGTGAAGTGACTCTGTGTTGTGTTCAGGGACAGAACGGACACAGACACACACACACACAAATGACTCCGTAGATAAATACTGATGCGGAGCCACATATTAGAACATTTATCTGTCTGTAAATTGGATTAAATGAACATAATGTAGAGAGTCTAAGTCACAGGTGTCAAACATAAGGCCCGGGGGCCAGATCCGGCCCTCCAAGACCTTTAATCTGGCCCTCGGCTGATTTTCTACTAAAATATTTTAATTATATTTTCTATTAAAATCTTGTTAATTTTCTGTGGTGTTTATCACAGCAGCGTCTCCAGCGTCTCTGTACGTGGCCCCTCCCACCAGAGCAGCACAAATGAAGACTTGTCTCTTTCCAAACGCTCTTAAAGGACGATCGTTTTGACTGTTGACCGTGACACCCTCATCAGAAAAATGTCCAACATGAGAAAAGTGGAGCCGAGTGCAGGATTTTACAACAAAAAATAACTTATTCCAATTTACATACAAGTTAATGTTAAAACTTTGTGCTGAAATTGTATTTTTCTTAAAGTTTCTGGTTGTTCATAATATTATAATATTTAGTAAAAAAAAGAGTTCATCAATTAAAAAAGATTTCTGTAATAGATTTGTGTTTCTCTGCACAAATATTTGAACTTATTGTTATTTTTGGGGTTTATATGACATGAGTTTTCTCTCTTTGGATCAAAGTCGGTTGAATACGGCCCCTGGACCAAAATGAGTTTGACACCCCTGGTCTAAGTCCATATCGGCCAATAATATCGGCCAGCTGATATATCGGTCGGGCTCTAGTCACATGTGTTCTTCAAGCTTTACGTCACATGACCTCATCTGTTCGTCCAATCACTGCAGTCGATTTTTTTTACTGTCAAACTAAAACCCGAGAGTCGCGCACAAAACATTTTTACTGCATTTCTTCACTTTCAAAACCAAAACAACGCCGCACAAACTACCCGGAAAAAAAAAAAAAAAAAAAAACCCTCACAGCCTCTAACTTTTCTTCTAAATGTGTGATTTTGAAATTGACCGATTGAAATGATCACAGACACGAGGCCGAGTTACGAGCGAGATCTGTGGAGAGAGACGCCCCCTTTGACAGAAACAAATGTTTGATCTTCAAGGCAGGTTTTGAACAGGAAAAACACAACGGAGAAACATGAACCTGCTGAATCTGAGTGATTAATTTAAAGCTTTTAAATAAAATAAAGGGAAAATATAATAATAATTGTTCATTTTTGACACTTAACCTTAACTTCTCTTCATTTCTCTTCCTCTTTCTCTCTCTCTCCCTACCCCCCTCGCTCTCTCTTCCTCTCCTTTTCTCTCCCTCTTCCTCCCTTCCTCTCTCTCCCCCTCTCTGTTTCCCTCTTTCTCTCTCTACCTTTCTCCCTCTCTCCCTCTTTATCTCTCTCTTTCTCCATCCCTCTCTCCATCTCTCTCTCCCTCTTTATCTCTCTCTTCTCTCTCCCCATCTCTCTCTCTCTCTCACTCACTCTTTATCTCTCCCTCCCTCTTTTTCTCTTCCTCTCTCCTCCTCTGTCTTTTCTCTCTCTTCTCTCCATCTCTCTCTCTTTTTCCTCTCCTCATCCTCTCTCTCTCTCCCTCTCTCTCCTCTTTATCTTCCCTCTCTCTCACTCTTTATCTCTCTCTCCTTCCCTCTCATCCTCCTCTCTCCATCTCTTCCTCCTCTTTTATCTCTCCTCACTGTCTTTCTCCCTCTCTCCTCTCCTCTCCTCTCTCTTTATCTCTCCCTCTCTCCATCTCTCGCTCTCTTTATCTCTCCCTCTCTCCATCTCTTTCTTTTTATCTCTCCCTCTCTCCATCTTTCTCTCTTTATCTCTCCCTCTCTCCATCTCTTTCTCCTTATATCTCCCTCTCTCCTTTTCTCTCTCCCTCTTTATCTCTCTCTCTTCATCTCTCCCTCTCTCTCCATCTCTCTTTCCCTCTTTATCTCTCCCTCCCTTTCTCTCTTTCCCTCTCCCTCCCTCTCCATCTCTCTCTCTCTTCTCCCTCTTTATCTCTCCTCTCCTCTCTCTCCCTCTCTCCCTCTCTCTCCTCCTCTCTCCTCTCTCTCTCTCTCTCTCCTCTCTCCCTCTCCTCTCTCCTCTCTCTCTCTCCCTCCTCCTCTCCTCTCTCTCTCCTTCTCTCCTTCTCTCCTCTCCTCTCTCCCTCCTTCTCTCCCTCCTTCTCTCTCTCCTCCCTCCCTCTCTCTCTCTCCCTCCCTCTCTCTCTCTCTCTCTCTCCCTCCTCTCTCCTCCCTCTTCTCTCTCCTCTCTTCTCTCTCTCTCTCCTTCTCTCCCTCCCTCCCTCCCTCCTCCTCTCTCCTCTCTCTCTCCCTCCCTCTCTCTCTTCTCTCTCCTTCTCTCCCTCCTTCTCTCTCTCTCCTCCCTCTCTCCTCTCCTTCTCTCTCTCCTCCTTCTCTCTCTCTCTCTCTCCCTCCTTCTCTCCCTCTCTCTCCTCCTTCTCTCCCTCCTTCTCTCCTCCTTCTCTCCTCCTTCTCTCTCTTCCTCCCTCCTCTCTCTCTCCTCTCCTTCTCTCCTTCTCTCCTCTCCTCCTTCTCTCTCTCTCTCTCTCTCTCTCTCCTCTTCTCTCCTCTCCTCTCTCTCTCTCTCTCTCTCCTCTCTCTCTCCTTCTCTCCTTCTCCCTCCTTCTCTCTCTCCCTCTCTCTCTCTCTCCTCTCTCTCTTTCTCTCCTTCTCTCTCTCCCTCCTTCTCTCTCCTCCTTCTCTCCCTCCCTCCTTCTCTCTCTCTCCTTCTCTCTCTCCCTCCTTCTCTTCTCTTCTCTCTCTCTCTCCGTGTCTGTGAACGTGTGAAGTGAGTGAGGTTTGGTGGATGACATCATTCCGCCCGGTAACAGTCCCGTTGCCGCGCTCTGATTGGTCGCCTCCTGCCGCTCGGTGATAATGGCACAATTACCCACACGCTTTAATGACATCATGTTTCTGGAGCCGAGCCAAGAGCCGAGCCTCACGAGCCTCACGAGCCTCCGTCGCCGCCGCCGCGCTGGCATCCCTCGCTCTTTTGTGTCCTCTTTTTTTTTTTTTCACCGCTCTTTCCTTTTCTGCAAAAAAAAACCTGAGCATCCATGAAGAAAAATCTGAACATGCTGCAGTTTTTACCATCATTTCCTCTTCACGTGCGTAAAAACGGCTTAGATCTTGTGTTTAAAATGTGAACTTTGAACAGAATTCTATTATTAAAACAGTCAATGGTGAGTTACAGGTCAGATCTGTGGAGTGGCGACTCCGCTCACAGCCACAACATTGTTTTTCAAGGGATTTTTGAGCGATAAAAACATCTGGAATTGTAAATATAAGTGTAAAGTAAGAGCTGTTTAATGTCACACTGTGGAACATTCCAGGCACAGTAATGACGTATCCATAGAAACAAGCAGGTGCCCCCAACCAAAAAGTTACTTGGTGCAGCTTTAACAGTGTTTTTTTTTGTCATGTTTTCTGTCTCTGTACTAAAAAAAAACAAAAAAACATTTATTTATTGGATCATTTTAATATTTGTTTTAATAAGAGATGTGGTTTGGTCTTGTTCTAGTCCTGGTTTAGTCCTGGTCAGGTCCTGGTCTAGTACAGGTTTAGTCCTCGTTTAGTCCTAGTTTGGTCCTAGTTTAGTCCTGGTTTTGTCCTGGTTTAAACTTAATTTATTCCTGGTTGAGTCCTAGTTTAGTCAAGGTTTAGTCCTGGTTTAGTCCTAGTCTAGTCCTCTAGTCCTAGTTTAGTCCAGGTTTAGTCCTGGTTTAGTCCTAGTTTAGTCCTCTAGTCCTGGCTTAGTCCTAGTCTAGTCCCAGTTTAGTCTGATTTTCTCTAGTCCAGGTTTAGTCCCGATTTAGTCCTGGTCAAGGTCTAGTTTAGTCCTTGTTTAGTCCGAGTTTAGTCCTGGTCTAGTCCTGGTCAAACCCTGGTCAAGTCCTGGTTTTGTCCTGGTTTAGACCTTGTTTAGTCCTGGTTTAGTCCTGGTCAAGGTCTAGTTTAGTCCTGGTTTAGTCTTGGTTTAGTCCTGGTTTAGTCCTGGTCTAGTCCTGGTCAAACCCCGGTCAAGTCCTGGTTTAGTCCTGGTTTAGTCCTGGTCTAGTGCTGGTTTAGTCCTGTTTTGGTCTTGGTCTAGTTCTTATCTAGTTTTAGTTCTGGTCTAGTCCTGGTTTAGTCCTAGTCTAGTCTAGTCATGGTTCAGTCCTGGTCAAGTCCTGATTTAGTCCTGGTTTAGTCCTGGTTTTGTCCTAGTTTAGTCCTAGTCTAGTTCTTATTTACTTCTAGTTCTGTACTAGTCCTGGTTTAGTCCTGGTCTAGTCCTGGTTTAGTCCTGGTCTAGTCCCAGTTTAGTCTCCTTTAGTCTTGTTTTTTTTAGGTCCTGATCTAGTTCCTGTATAGGTCTGTTTCTGGTTTAGTTCTCTAGTCCTGATCTAGTCCAGGGCTAGTCCAGGTTTAGTCCTGACTCTGTCTTGGTTAAGTTTGCTTCACTCCTAGTCAAGTCCTGATTTAGTCCACATTTAGTCCTGGTATAGTCCTGGGGTCTAGTTCGTACTTAGTTCTAGTTCTGGTCAAGTCCTCGTCTCGTCCTGGTTTAGTTCTAGTCTAGTCCCAGTTTAGTCTGATTTTCTCTAGTCCTGCTTCAGTCCTGGTCCTGGTTTAGTCCTGGTTCAGTCCTGGTTTAGTCCTGGTTTAGTCCTGGTTTTAGTCCTGGTATAGTTCTGGTTTAGTCCTGCTTCAGTCCTGGTTTAGTCCTGGTTTAGTCCTGCTGGTTGGTTCAGTCCTGGTTTAGTCCTGGTTCAGTCCTGGTTCAGTCCTGGTTTAGTCCTGGTTTAGTCCTGGTTTAGTCCTGGTTTAGACCTGCTTCAGTCCTGGTTTAGTCCTGGTTTAGTCCTGGTTCAGTCCTGGTTTAGTCCTGGTTCAGTCCTGGTTTAGTTCTGGTTTAGTCCTGCTTCAGTCCTGGTTTAGTCCTGGTTCAGTCCTGGTTTAGTCCTGGTTCAGTCCTGGTTTAGTCCTGGTTTAGTCCTTTTAGTCCTGGTTTAGTCCTGGTTTAGTCCTGGTTTTTAGTCCTGGTTCAGTCCTGGTTTGTCCTGGTTTAGTTCTAGTTTTGGTCCTGGTCCTGGTTTAGTCCTGGTTTCAGTCCTGGTTTAGTTCCTGGTTCAGTCCTGGTTCAGTCCTGGTTTAGTTCTGGTTCAGTCCTGGTTCAGTCCTGGTTTAGTCCTAGTTCTTGGTTCAGTCCTGGTTTAGTCCTGGTTTAGTCCTGGTTCAGTCCTGGTTCAGTCCTGGTTTAGTTCTGGTTCATTCTTTTCCCAAAATTGTTCAGTTATGATTTTTTCTCTCATTCTTTCATCCTTTAATCCCTTCCCCCAGGCTCTTCTCTCTCTCTCTCTCTCTCTCATCCCTCTCTCTCTCTGTACAGTAAACACTCTCCTCTTTCTCTCCTCTTTCTCCCATCCTCACTCTCTCTATCTCTTTCTCTCTTCCCTCCTCCCAACCCTCTCCCCTCTTTTTCTTTCATCCTCCTCTTCTTCTTTCCTCTTCTTTCTCTTTCTGCACTTCCCCATCCCCCATCCTTCTCTTTCTCTTTTTCTTTTCTCTCCCAACTCCTCTCTCTTTCCCCTCACCTTCTCTCTGCTCTTTCTATCTCTCTCCCTTCCTCTCTCTCTCTCTCCTCTTTTCTCTATTTCCTCTCACTCTCTCTCTCTCTCTCTTCCCTCAACCTGTCTTTGCTCTAGTTCCTCTTCTCTCACTCTCTCTCATCCCCCTCTCTTCTCCTCTCCTTTTTACGCTCTTCTCTCTCCACCATATCCCTCTTTCCCTCCCTCCCTCCCTCCTGCCCTCTCTCCCTTCATCCCTCTCTCTTCTCTTCTCTTCTCTTCTCTCTCTCCCCGTCACTCTCTCTCTCTCTCTACTGTTTCCTCTCCTCTGTCCTCTCTCTTCTCCTCTTCTGCCTGTTCTATCTCTTCTAGTCTCTCCTCTCTTCTCTCTCCCCTTTCCCTCTTTCTCCATCATTCTCTTCTCTTCTCTCCCTCCTCCTCTCTCTCTCTGCTGTCTCACTCTCTCTCTCATCCCCCTCTCTTCTCTCTCTCCTCTCTCTCTCCCTCTTTCTCTCTTCCCTCACCCTTTCTCTGCTCTAGCTCCCCTTCTCTCACTCTCTCTCATCCCCCTCTCCCCTCTTTTCGTTTCTGCTCTCTTCTCTCTGCTCTCTCATCCTCCTCTCCTCTTTACTTTCTCTTTACTCTCTTCACTCCGTCGCTCTCTCTTCCCTCACCCTCTTCTCTCTGCTCTAGCTCCTCTTCTTTCGCTTTCTCCCATCCCCCTCCTCTCCTCTTCTTTCTCTTCTATCTCTTCTAATCTCTCCTCTCTTCTCTCTCTCCTCTTTCCCATCCCCCTCCTCTTCTCTTCTTCTTTCAGTTCTATCTCCTCTAGTCTCTCCTCTCTTTCTCCCCTCTCTCTCCCTTTCACTCTCTCTGCTCTGTTTCTCCTCTTTCTCTCTTCTCCATCTCCTTTTCCCCCTCTCCTCTGCTCTACTTTCCATCTCTCCTCTCTCCCATCCCCCTCTCCTCACCTCTCTGCTCTTTCTCCTCTTTCTCCGTCTCTCTCTGACCTCTCTCCCCCATCCCTCTCTCCTCTCCTTTCCTTTATACTCTCTGCTCTCTCACCCTTTACCCTCTTTCTCCATCTCTTCTCTTCTCTCCCATCCCCCTCTCCTCTCCTCTTCTTTCCTCTCCTCTTCTTTCCTCTGCTCTACTTTCTCTCTCTGTGTCTGTGTGAGTCTGTGTTTCTTTTGTGGATGAGCTCAGACAGTTTGAACGGAGCAAAGACCAGAACCAGCAGCAAAGAAACAAACCTCAGTGCAGTGATCCTTCGCTATATCGCGCTTCACCTATCGCGGCCTCGCTGCTTCGCGGAATCTTTTACAGTGCTTTATTTTTTACAGTGAATCCTGATTGGCTTAGGGGCGTTACTGTTGTCTAGAAGTGAAAAAGGTTTATATTGGTTTTTCATTACACCCATGCCAACAGTTTTCGTTTCTGTACATTCTGCCAAATTTACGTTCGCAATTTTTCTCCGTGACAAAACCCACAGTGTCAAAGAAACGTTCTGTGCCGACAAAGAGGCCTCCAGACGCGCCAAAGAGGCCGCGGAAGATGCTAACTGTTGCAGAAAAAGTAAAACTTCTGGACATGCTGAAGGAAGGTAAAAGCTATGCGGCTGTAGGGCGCCATTACGGAATAAATGAATCTTCGGTTCGTTACATAAAGCCACCAAGGAGGATGACGGAGCAAGAGGAAGAAGAAGACACACTTGTTGATAAAGAAGAGGAGGAAGGACTAACACTTGGTCGCTTAGCAACCATGATGAGAATGGCCACTGAACTTCAGCGCGCGGCACAAGAATGGGACCCTTTGATGTGTCGTTCATTGCAGTTCTCAAATATAATTGAAGGTGGGATGTCCGTTTATAAAAATCTTCTTGCTCAGAAAAAGAAAGAGTGCCAACAACTACCCATAACGATGTTCTTCTCTCGGAGAAAGACCCCGCGCAGCCTTCAGTAGAAAAAGACGCTACAGCGCAACGGAGTCAGGACGAAGAGGCGCAGCTGGAGGGACTGTGAAATACGCGAGTGACAATGTTTCCTACCTTGTATTCATTACTATATAAAAATATTGTTTTACAACACCGTTCTTTAAACTATTATAGTTATTTGTAAGAAAACGTTAATATTTCTATTTCTTTAACACATGTTGGGCCTGAAAAGAGGTTTTATTTTTTGTTTCATTCTGCAGTTCAGTATTGCATTGTAAAATCACAGTAAAAAATAAAGCTGACTACTTCGCGGATTTCACCTATGGCGGGTTATTTTTGGAACGTATCCCCCGCGATAAACGAGGGTTCACTGTACAAGAAAAAAAAAAAAAAACATACACAAAAACATCAAAATACACAGATTTAAGATGTAAAATAATTAGCTCCGTGCAACAGCGGCCGACTCACAACGTCCTGAGGTTGTCAAAAGTGAAATTCAGACACAAATCGACACTAAAACTGGAATCAAAACTAGAGACTCATTTTTTTGCAAGTATCAATACAAAAAAAAAGTTCAGTTGACAGGACAGAAATGAAGCGTTCCTGAAATGATCTTGAGCTGCATCAGAACCAGAGCCCGGCCGATATATCGGTTGGCCGATATCTTCAGCCGATATGGGCACCTGGAGACATGTCAGAAATCGGCCGATATGTTTGCTGATAGAGGCCGATATTTCACGTGGGCATGTGATACGTCGTTATAAAGCTTAGACTCTCTACATTATGTTAATTTAATCCAATTTACAGACAGATAAATGTCCTAATATTTGGCTCCACATCAGTGTTTATCTGTGGAGTCATTTGTCTGTGTGTGTCCCTGAACTAGGGATGGGCATGATTAATCGATTAATTAAGAATTTCATCGATTACGTTAATTTTAATCGACAAACCGAATGTATGTTGCTGTGTGTGTCGTGACCAAACAGGTGTGTACATGTGTCTCTGCATCAGAAGGAGCGAGACACAAACAGTGGGTCAGTCTGTAACGAACCGAAGCACAAATGTGGATTTAACGATGATTTGTACAAGAAATTCCACACTTTCCGTTGCGTTCGGGACAAGTGTGAGTCCATGTGCACAGTGTATAAAGCAGCACATATGTTTCTGTGTCCAGTGGGAAAAAGTTTTTACCAGGTGAGAGTCGCTCAATGTCGATGACGAGGCCCCGCCCCCTCCCCCCGTACGCTGTCCTGGTTTTGACAAACACAAATCTGGTCACACTAACCTGTATTCACCTGAGTCATGTCTTTTAATCCAACAGAAATTGAACCACATCAGCGACACAAGAGCTGTAGTTTTATCTTCGCTTAGTTTATGCAAATTAGTGATGCGGTTTTAAGTTTTGTTTCTGTGAGATTTGAACAAAACTGAATTAAACACATTATAATGTCAAACGGGCTGATGTGGCTCTAGAGTCGTTATGTTATATGTTGTAAAGTTGAATTTATTTATGCAGATTAGTGCAGATAGTAATAATAATGATGATCATTTTAATATAACCACGTTAGTGATTAATCGATAATCGATCGTTAATTCTTCCGACGATTGATTAAGAAAATTTCATCGAATGCCGATCTCTACCCTGAACACACCACAGAGTCACGTCACTCGTGTGTTTGTTTACACTCGCAGACACAGATCCAAACATTGAGATTATTTTCTTTTTACAACAATCGGTTTGAGTCTGGATTAAAAGGACATTTATTAGTTCAGACTTGTGATGTGGGAGGAGCCTGTGTGAGGCTGAGTGTTGGAAATATGTCGACCTTGAAGCTAGTTTTGGTTCTTTGTTATTGGTTTGTGATTAGCTGCTGTAGCTCCCGCACATAAACAGACTGTTTCTCTTCTGTTGGTCTATTGTATAGTGACTTTATTCACCATATAAATGTTACTGGACCTGCACTGATATGTAAATGAGCTGTGAATATGACGCAAAGAGTCAGAAGAACAATAAATGTTGCCTAAATAAATCCAATTTAAAATCCACCAGAGCCAAACTAAATTTTTTTAAACAATTCAAGATTTACTGTGAATTTTTACGTCACTAAATATATCGGTGATTATATCGGCTATCGGCAGCTCCAACTCCCACTTTATCGGTTTCATATCGGCCACAACAAAACCCATATCGGTCGGGTTCTAATCAGAACAAGTAGAAGAACACAGAGACTAATAAACGCTCATGGATCACTGAGGGATTGTGCACAGATATAAAGGGAATTACAGACGAGCATGTTTAGTCGACTAACTGATAACTGATCGTTGGGAATTTCGTCGATCACGTTCATTTTTAATCGACAAACTGAATGTATGTTTCTGTGTGAGGAGACGAGTCTGAGTCTGACACAAACACTGGAGTTGAGCCTCACAGTTCCATGTTCTGGCTCCTTGAGTGAGTTCACAGAACATCAGTGTCCCGTGGATGATCGGGTTTTGAGTTTCGTCATGGTGCATGTAAACGCAGTATCCCGGTTAAAAGACAAAACACTTTTCAGTCTTCACAACAGAAGCCAAAATAAATAAAGTGAGTGAAATGATTTAAAATAATCTTTAAATAATCCATGTTTGAATCAAATACATTTAATCCATGGTGTTTAAATGTAATTTTATATATTATGCACAATGATAATGTTAAATTGTTTATATATTCATAAGGTGGAGGCTTTAAAATAAACCCTTTTGGTGTTTTTTTTTTTTTTTTGCCTCTTCTGGCACCTTCTTTTTATCTAGTGTGTTTTTTTAATTGTTATGTTATAAGTGCAAAATAAACAAATAAATAAAAAGAAAGAAATTAAATAAAGATCTGCACTAAACCTGCACACGTCTGATCTCTGAAAACATTAATCATCTCCAACGCGACACACACACAGAACAGACTCACCGACATCATCATCATCATCAACATCCTCTGTCACAGAAACAACACTCATGTTCCACTGAGTCGTGTCCTTTAGTCCGACAAAAGCTGAACCACATCAGCGACACAAGGAAAGAGCTGTTTTTATCAGAGCTTATAGTTTATGCAAATGAGTCATGTGGTTTTAAGTTTAGTTTCTGTAAAATGTAAACAAACGTGCCCCTGAAGCCAAAATGCTGCCAAATTGTAGAAGTACTAGTATTTTTTTTTTCACTTGTGGCCGGACTTGTCGTCTTGTCTTGGTTTCCCTTATGAGCGTCTCGTGAAAACGGAACAAAACTAATCAACACCGATGAGCGGGACACATCTCAACAGTCACGTGCGTCAAATGCAGCGAGCGCAAAGGACGAGAAGAAATGTCCCAAACCCCAGCAGCCGATATAAACCCAAACCTGAACGACACAACAAGCCCAGCGCCCGGGAGAACCTGAAACCCCGAAACCGAACCGACACGACACCAGACGGGACAGAGGCTCCCTCAGAGCCAAACAGGATCCTGTGTCACAGACAGTGTTGGGAAGGTGACTTTTAAAATGTAATCCCCTACAGATTACAGATTACACACCCCAAAATGTAGTTTGTAACGTAATCCATTAAATTACTTAAAGTGAGTAACGTAATCTGAATACTTTGGATTACTTGATATTGTTAAGCTTTTGAAAACAACATGAATGTAACAACCACATCCTGAAAATTCTTGTTTGTTCTCTTCAAATTGTCTGTTGAGTCCAAGTCTCCATGAACAGACAACTGTTTACTGTAGAGAAGAAAAGACCAGTTTGTTTTGTCTGCTAAAAGAAAATAAAAAGCCCTGTCTTTACTTAAGCATTTAAAAAAAAATATTATTGATAGAGAAGTGATTTCTATATGAAATCACTGCTGCCTTAAATTATGTCCACCTTACTGTTAGGTGTCATATTGTCTAGACCAGGTTTAGTTCTGCTTTTAGACCTGGTTCAGTCCTGGTTTAGACCTGGTGTAGTCCTGGTTTAGTCCTGGTTTAGTCCTGGTTTAGTCCTGGTTCAGTCCTGGTTTAGACCTGGTGTAGACCTGGTTTAGTCCTGGTTTAGTCCTGGTTTAGTCCTGGTTTAGCCCAAAATGTGAAAACAGGAAAATACCGCTGTGTAATCCATTTATTTCAACAAAGTAACTGTAATCCAATTACCACTCACTGAAACAGTAACTGTAACCGAATACAGTTACTCATAAATTGTACTCTGATTACGTAATCCCAGTTACATGTAATCCTTTACTGCCCAACACTGGTCACAGGTTCATACGAACACTTCAAGACCAAAACAGCGAGCAGCCACAGAGAGACGACACACTACACGACTTAATAATCCATTTTATTTAACGCTTTGGTTGTGTTTGGTTCAACAATGGTTTATTCAAGTGCATTTTTGTGAACAAGTCCTCGCTGTAAACCAGACTTACATTAGACTAGTCCTGTGTTAAGTCTGTTTTATTCAGGCCTGTTGTTTTTGTTTATCTTACACTTCCCTTGTTAAAATGTTCTTTAGAAAGTAAAGTTTATTGATCATTGAGAGGATGTATTTGCATTTTTATTCCATGGTCATTATAATAGTTGAAATTGGCCTCAAAATGTCAATATGATTGTTTTCCGCAATAAATTCTTGTTCAATTAATCGTCCAGCAAAATTTGTTTGTTTGTATGAAGAAAAACAAAAAACCCAACACTTCAATCCAGGTTAAAAATGCATTGTGTCGCGCTTTACTCACATTTGTACCGAGTAAAATATTACATTTTTTCCCCTGTTTGTTACAGCAAAAAGCAACGCATTACAGTAATTAGTTACTTTTATAAGACGTTACTCTCAACACTGTATATATATGACCTTTAACCTGTAATGATTGGTTATTTTTTGTAAACTTTGCTTTCTTTCTGTTTTTGTTGCGTCAATTCTCCGCAGGTAAAGATTTTTTCCGCAATATAAACTCATTAAAAACGTTATTAACACCGTCCGTTATAAGAATCTCTGTAAAAGAAATGAAATCCGGTGGAAAAAGCGGCGCGTGTGTGTCAGTATTAGTTTGGGGCTGTTGCTTTATTGTCTCCGTCCATATTGGTTTTCCCGTTGCCATAGAAACATATTGGCTTCGGGGTCCAGACTGGGAGGCGGCGGCTCGTCCGGGAATGACATCATCTCTGCTGAAGTTCGGACAAAAGGAGAAGAGTCTGCGCTGAAATGCTGAAATGTTTGGAGTTTTTTTTTTTTACCACCGGGATTCTGACAAAACAAAGAAAACGAGGATCTGAAGGATTTTAGAGCTCGTACAGAGAGATAAAACGCACTTACAATCAAAACTGTGGACCATTTTCAGCTTAATTTATCCACTTTTTATACGATTCTAAAATTTAAAACTTGATTTCGATACTTACGAGTGAGTCTCTAGTTTCGATATCAGTTTTAGAATCGTTTAGTGTCTGATTTTTGATACTTTTGACAACTGTAGCTGCTGTTGATTTGAACATTTCATCCACACATTCTCACTCTTTCTTCATTTCTCACTCTCTGCTTTCCTCTCTCATCCCTCTCTTCGTCTAACTCTTTTATTTTCTTTTTCTTCGACCCCTTTCCTCTTCACTCTCTCTTTTCCAGTTCTCAATCTCGACTCGACTAAAGGTAAAAGGAGCTGTGAACTTGAAAACTACAGCTTCATGACATCACAAAGTGGAACAGAGCATTTTTATAGAGTATGAAAGCTTAGAAATCCATGCATATTTGTCTGTAATTGAGCTTAAATAAATATTTGTAAACTCTCAAATGAGCACAGCCGTAAATAAAATATAAGTATTGTGTGTATTTTATCCACCTGAGTATGAACTGAAAAGTTATGACATCAAGAATTACAATCATGAAATGAAAATGTACGATTACACTTTCTTCAGTACATTCAGTTCATTTGGTATGATGCGGCTAAATCATGTCTGTGATACTAAAAGTCTTTGTTAAACCACTTCTTGTGCAAAGAATCATCATCATAAAAACTAGGGATGAGCATTTGATTAAATTTTATTAATCGATCGTCGGGAGAATTAACGATCTATCATTGATTAATCATCAATGTTTTTATATTAAAATGATCATCATTATTATTACTATCTGCACTACTGATCTGCATAAATAAATTCAACTTTACGACATATAAACCGTAACGACTCTAGAGCCACATCAGCCCGTTTGACATTATAATGTGTTTAATTCAGTTTTGTTCAACTCTCACAGAAACAAAACTTAAAGGTTGTATAGAGGATTTTTTAAGGAAAGAGACTGCAGCGACAGTCGTTTTTCAAATGTTGTGCAGCTCCTTCAGTAGAAACATCTCCTCCCGCCTCCTTACTCTAGAAATCACATTTGTTTACAGTCATTGCGTGTTCAGAATTACTGTTGAGAAATAATTTAGCGACTGATGCGTCAGTTTTTAGACCCTTCGTCCGCTTCATTCGCGAAATCGCTGGAAGGAATCTCCAAGAATCACCTCAGTTTGTCTTTGCTCCTTTTCTTCTTCTCTTCTTCTTTCAGCGACCTCAAAAACGGACTTTCTTTTGCAGCGAACTGGTCGTGGATTCTCGTCCGCCATCGCGACAAACTTTGTGCAAACCTCTAAACCTCTAAAAAAAGCCTCTAAAAAACGCTGTATAAACCACGTAATCCCCGCGCATCTTGAGTAGTTACACTAGAAACGTAGGGAGTTTGATTGACAACCTAACAGCCAATAGAAAATGAGGTAGCCTCATTTTCTATTGGCTGATGTTTATCTGGCCTCACTACGTCCACAGTTGATGGATTTTCATTCTTTTTTTTTTGGTCATCATAATTACAAGGCTGCTGCATCTCTGTAATGGTATTTTAAACTTTCATTGACAATTTGAAACAAAAAAACAAACCTCCATACAACCTTTAAAACCGCATCACTAATTTGCATAAACTCAGTGAAGAAAAAAAACAGCTCTTGTGTCGCTGATGCAACACGATTCAGTTGAATACAGGTTAGTGTGACCATATTTGCGTTTGTCAAAACCAGGACAGCGTACGGGGGGAGGGGGGCGGGGCCTCAACATCGACATTGAGCGACTCTCATCTGACAAAACTTTTTAATGTTTTTCGGTGATGTTTCCTGGTGAACTTTTTCCCACTGGACACCGAAACATATGTGCTGCTTTATACACTGTGCACATGGACTCACACTTGTCCCGAACGCAACGGAAAGTGTGGAATTTCTTGTACAAATCATCGTTAAATCCACATTTGTGCTTCTGCACGTTGCAGACTGACTGAATGTTTGTGTCTCGCTCCTTCTGATGCAGAGACACATGTACAATACCCCAGTTTGGTCGATTAAAAATGAACGTAATCGATGAAATTCTTAAGATCAATTAGCGATTAATCGACTAATCATGCCCATCCCTAATCAAAACAGAGAAAATGTCATGTAAACGAGTTTCCTTCCACTAAACAAGCAACAAAACTGCAGCTGTAACAAAATTAATTTAGTGAAAAACTCAAAAAAAATACTCTTGATGATGTATCAAAACAGCAGCCCACGATATCAATACTTTATCAGCACATTAAACGACACGATATATGGATATTTTGATATTTGGTTGATGATGTTTATGTCGAGCGTGAGATTCGAACTGACGACTTTTGAATCAGTGGACAAACACTTTTACCAACTGAGCTTCTGTCGCCTTTAACACGTTTATTAGTTATTTTAATGAACTGCACGGTTTTATCTGAATGTCTCTTACTCTCTCTCCCCCGAGCTCATTTTAAATATCAAACATGACGACTAAAGTACGAAAAATGTAAATATCTGATAAATAAATGCATGGATTAAAATGTAAATTTAAATGTAAAAATGTTATTAATGAAGCGGTTTGTGATCTGACACTTCGGCAAACTGGACATTTACAAAAAACATTTCAGAGTTTTTGTTTCTAACCCCAAAACCTCCAAAACCTCGTCTCCGTTAACCAGCCTCTAATTAAACGAGTTTATAATGACGGAAAGAAAAAAGTATTGATGCAAATGGAACAGCTGATGGTGCATTCACTGACTCATCAGAACTGCGACAAAACCAACTCCCCCAGGACCGAGGGAAGAAGAGAGAGAAGAGAGAGAGGGAGAGAGAGAGGAGGGGGGGAGGAGGAAGAGAAGGAGAAGTAAAGAAGAGAGAGAAAAGGAAAGGAGGGGAGGGGTAGAGGGTAGGAGGAAACGAGAAGGAGAAGAGGAGAGAAAAGGGGAGGGGAGGAGGAAGAGGGAGAAGGGGGAAAGGAGGAGTGAAGATAAGGAGAGGGGAGGAGGAAACGAGAAGGAGAAGAGAAAAGAGAGAAGAGGAGGGTAGGAGGAAGAAGAGAGGAGAAGGAGGGGGTGAGAAGTGGGAAGAGGAGGAGAGAGGAGAAAGAGAGGAGGGGGAGAGAAGAAGGAAGAAGAGGAGAAGAAAAGAGGAAAAGGAAAGGAGCGGAGAGGTAGAAGGTAGGAGGAGACGAGAAGGAGCAAAGGAGAGGAGAGAAAAGGGGAGGGGAGAGGGGGAGGAAGAAGAGAGGAGTGGAAGAGAGAGGAAGAGTAGGAGAAAAGTAGGGGAGAGGGTAGGAGGAGACAAGAAGGAGAAGAGGAGGAGGAGAAGATGGGCAAAGGAGAGGAGAGAGAAGAAGAGGTGAGGAGGAGAAGAGCGTAAGAGGGGGAGAAGAGGGGAGAGGAAAAGAGAAGGAGGAGAGAGAAAAGGAGAAGAAATGAAGAAGGAGAGGAGAGGGTGAGAAAGGAAGAGGAGGAGGAGGAGACGAGAGGAGGAGGGGGAGAAGAGGGGAGAAAAGAAGATGAAAAGAGGAGAGGAGAGAGGAAAAGGAAAGGAGGGGTAGAGGGTAGGAGGAGACGAGAAGGAGCAAAGGAGAGGAGAGAAAAGGAGAGAGGGAAGAGGAGGAAGAAGAAGAAAGGAGTGGAGGAGAGAGGAAGTGGAGGAGGAAAGGAGGGGAGAGGGTAGGAGGAGACGAGAAGGAGAAAAGGAGAGGAGAGAAGAGGGGAAAGGAGGAGAAAGAAGGAGGAGACAGTAGAAGACTAGAAGAGGGGAGAGAAGGAGAGAGAAGACAAGAGGGGAGGAGAAGTGGAGGAGGAAAGGAGGGAAGAGAAGGAGAAGAAGAGAGGAGGAGACAGTAAGAGGGGGAGAAGAGGGAGGTGCAGAGGAGAAAGAAAGGAAGGAGAGAAAAAAGTGGGAGGAGGAAAGGAGAGCGGAAAGGAGGTGAGGAGACGAGGAGGAGGAAGGAGGAGAGAGAATTAGGGTTAGAGGAAGAGTAGGAGGAAAGGAGGGGAGAGGGTAGGAGGAGATGAGAAGAGGAGGAGGAGGAGAAGATGGGCAGAGGAGAGGAGAGAGAAGGAGAGAGAAGAGGAGGTGAGGAGGAGGAGGAGAGAAGACAGTAAGAAGGGGAGAAGAGGAGAGAGAAGGAGGGTTGGAGAGGAGAAAGAGAGGGAGGAGAGAGGAAAAGGAGGAGGAGGGAAGGAGAGGAGAGGGGGAGAAAGGAAGAGGAAGGAGGAGGAGGAGACGAGAGGAGGAGGGAGAAGAGGGGAGAAAAGAAGACGAAAAGAGGAGAGGAGAGAGGAAAAGGAAAGGAGGGGTAGAGGGTAGGAGGAGACGAGAAGGAGCAAAGGAGAGGAGAGAAAAGGAGAGGGAAGAGGAAGAAAAGAGGAGTGGAAGAGAGAGAACGAGGAGGAGGAGGAGAGTGTAAGAAGGGGAGAAGAGGGGAGAGAAGGAGAGAGGAGAGAGAAAAGGAGGAGGAGGAGGGAAAAGAGGAGGTAGAAGGTAGGAGGAGACGAGAAGGAGCAAAGGAGAGGAGAAAAAAGGGGAGGGGAGAGGAGGAGGAAGAAGAGAGGAGAGGGGGATAAAGGAAGAGGAGGAAGAGGAGAGGCGGTGAGGAGGAGGAAGAGACAGTAGGAGAGGAGAAGAGGGCAGAGAAGAGAGAAGAAGAGGAGGAGGAAAGGAAAGGAGAGGGTAGGAGGAGACGAGAAGGAGAAGAGGAGAGGAGGAGGAGGAGGAGACAGTAAGAGTGGGAGAAGAAGGGAGAAAAAAGGAGAGGTGGAGAGGAGAAAGAGAGGGAGGAGGGAAGGAAAGCGGAAAGAAGGTGAGGAAACGAGGAGGAGAGAGAATTAGGGATAGAGGGAGCGAGGAGGAGGAGGAGGAGGAGGGGGGGAGAAAGGAAGAGGAGGAGGAGAGAGGAGGAGTATAAAAGAGAGGAAGAGTAGGAGGAAAGGAGGGGAGAGGGTAGGAGGAGACGAGAAGGAGAAGAGGAGGAGGAGGAGGAAAGAGTAAGAGGGGGAGAAGAGGGGAGAGAAGGAGAGGAGAAAGAGAGGGAGG
>NW_026571140.1:42041884-42091205 GCF_026225935.1 Boleophthalmus pectinirostris
GTTTGGTCTAATTTCTTCTACTCATTGATTTCAACTCCTTGTTTATTTATGAGACATTTGAAGACTTTATACCATTTAAATTATATAATATTTAATTTCCAATAGGCAGTGTTGGGGAGTAACAGATTACATGTACCAGAGTTACGTAATCAGAGTACAAATTATGAGTAACTGTATTTAGTTACAGTTACTGTTTCAGTGAGTGGTAATTGGATTACAGTTACTTTGTTGAAATAAATGGATTACATGGCGGTGTGTTCCTGTTTTTAGGTCTGAACTAGGTCTAAATCAGGACTAAACTGGGACTAAAAACAAGTCCAAACCAGGGCTAAAACTAGGTCTAAACTCAGTCTAAACCAGGTCCAAACCAGTTCTAAAACCAGGTCTAAACCAGGACTAAACCAGGTCCAAACCAGGACTAAACCAGGTCTAAAACCAGGTCTAAGCCAGGTCTAAACCAGGACTAAACCAGGTCCAAACCAGGTAAAACCAGGTCTAAACCAGGACTAAACCAGGTCCAAACCAGGTCTAAACCAGGTCTAAAACCAGGTCTAAGCCAGGTCTAAACCAGGACTAAACCAGGTCCAAACCAGGTCTAAACCAGGAATAAACCAGGTCCAAACCAGGTCTAAACCAGGTCCAAACCAGGTCTAAACCAGGACTAAACCAGGTCCAAACCAGGTCTAAACCAGGACTAAACCAGGTCCAAACCAGGTCTAAAACCAGGTCTAAAACCAGGTCTAAAACCAGGTCTAAACCAGGTCTAAACCAGGTCTAAAACCAGGTCTAAAACTAGGTCTAAACCAGGTCTAAAACCAGGTCTAAAACTAGGTCTAAAACCAGGTCTAAAACCAGGTCTAAACTAGGTCTAAACCAGGTAAAACAGGTCCAGGTCTAAACCAGGTCCAAACCAGGTCTAAAACCAGGTCTAAAACCAGTCTAAAACCAGTCTAAACCAGGTCTAAACCAGGTCTAAACCAGGTCTAAACCAGGTCTAAACTAGGTCAAACCAGGTCTAAAACCAGTAAACTAGTCTAAACCAGGTCTAAACCAGTAAAAGTCTAAACCAGGTAAACCAGGTCCAAACCAGGTAAACCAGGTCCAAAAGGTAAACCAGGTCTAAAACCAGGTCTAAACCAGGTCTAAACCAGGTCTAAACCAGGTCTAAAAGGTCTAAACAGGTCTAAAACTAGGTCTAAAAGTCTAAAACAGGTCTAAACTAGCTAAACAGGTCTAAAACCAGGTCTAAACCAGGACTAAACCAGGACTAAACCAGGTCTAAAACCAGGTCTAAAACTAGGTCTAAACCAGGTCTAAAACCAGGTCTAAAACTAGGTCTAAACCAGGTCTAAACCAGGACTAAACCAGGACTAAACCAGGACTAAACCAGGACTAAAACCAGGACTAAAAGCAGGACTAAACCAGGATTTAACAGGACT
Organism: Boleophthalmus pectinirostris; assembly: GCF_026225935.1. NCBI lineage: Eukaryota > Metazoa > Chordata > Actinopteri > Gobiiformes > Gobiidae > Boleophthalmus > Boleophthalmus pectinirostris. The sequence goes on from NW_026571140.1 coordinate 42,043,324, forward strand.
AAATCATGCTGTGTGGACTGTCTCTTCGTCTTCTATCAATAATATTATTAATACGGTTCAGTAAAGTCTGGGATTTTCATTTTCTTTTAGCAGATAAAACATCTTATGTGCAGATCAGCAGACAACAAATCAAGTAATCCAAAGTATTCAGATTATGTTACTCACTTTAAGTAATTTAATGGATTCTGTTACAAACTACATTTTGGGATATGTAATCTGTAATCTGTAGGGGATTACATTTTAAAAGTCACCTTCCCAACACTGACAATAGGACAAAGTTAATACAATAAAGTCTGAAAAACCAAAAACACAACCTGACCCAGACGTTCACGATCAGAGCGAGAGAATCGGGGAGTGAACCAGACTCTTGTACACAAATATGAAACCACCACACTCTGCTCAAAACATGCAAACATAAAAACACAAACAATAATAAATACATGTGTCTGGACAGTACATAAAACAATACTACAAGATCTGTCAGTAAAAATTATAGGAACGTGATTTAAAAAGCGCCTAGACATGTTTATTTTTTTACGTTTGTGTTGATTTCTGTGTTTCATTTGCTGCTTTTGTGGTTTTAAATCACAGCAGACGGAGGGGAGGTGTGGCTTTAACCTTCTAAATGCAAATGTGCGGAATATTTTTACATTAAATACGACTAAATGTAAATGTTAACAGAACTCAACAACATCTACATTGGTTGAAAATACTTGGAGATAGGTAACAAAATAAAAGTAGTGAAGTACGGCACTAAATACCGTATTTTTCAGACTATAAGTCGCACTTTTTTTCATGGTTTTGGTGTTTCCTGTGTGACTTTTATATTAAAACGTTCACAGTGAAGCGTGGAGAGGTTCTAGTCTTGTGTGTGAGTATCTGCAGCTCCTGTTCCTCCTGCACCACTGTCACTTCACTCTACTGCGCATGTCTCCTGCAGAAAGAGCCTCTGTTCTGTCTGTGTCATGTCAGTCGATCGCACCGTTGCTTCTAATTTAAACAAACTTATAAAGACAAAGACTGAGACTGAACACAAACGCCCCCAAAAACAAAATCAGATTTTGCAGATTACAAACTGCAAGTCGTGAAATCTGCAGCTGAAAACGATAATTGAGCAGGAGAAAGAAAGTTTGTGACACCGGGAGGATGCACCATGAAACTTTCCTGAAGTCACTGGATGGATGGACAAAGCCTGGACTTCAGTGACACCGAATCCATCCTGTCGGGATTCAGAAAGACCGGACTCTCAGGTCTGCAGACCAGCTCCAGTTCGCCGTCCCAAAAACAAAACGTGAGCTTCGTGGGGACCGTGCGTTTTCTGTTTCTGCCCCTCGGCTCTGGGACCAGTCGCCATTAGAGTCTGTACCTGTTTTTAAATCAGTTCTAAAAATGCACCTTTTTCACTGGGGTTTAATAAGTGACATGTATATTTCTTGTTGAGTATTTGACTGTTTTCTATGTTTATTAGTTGCTGTATTGTATGTGTACTAGGGATGGGCATTCGATGAAATTTTCTTAATCGATCGTCGAAAGAATTAACGATCGATTATCGATTAATCATTAACGTTTTTTATATTAAAATGATCATCATTATTATTACTATCTGCACTACTAACCTGCATAAATAAATTCAACTTTACGACATATAAACTGTAACGACTCTAGATCCACATCAGCCCGTTTGACATTATAATGTGTTTAATTCAGTTTTGTGCAACTCACACAGAAACAAAACTTAAAACCACATCCCTAATTTGCATAAACTAAGCGAAGATAAAACTCCAGCTCTTGTGTCGCTGATGCGGTTCAACTTCTGTTGGATTAAAAGACATGACTCAGGTGAATACAGGTTAGTGTGACCAGATTTGTGTTTGTCAAAACCAGGACAGCGTACGGGGGGAGGGGGGCGGGGCCTCGTCATCCACATTGAGCGACTCTCACCTGGTAAAACTTTTTCCCACTGGACACAGAAACATATGTGCTGCTTTATACACTGTGCACATGGACTCAAACTTGTCCCGAACGCAACGGAAAGTGTGGAATTTCTTGTACAAATCATCGTTAAATACACATTTGTGCTTCGGTTCGTTACAGACTGACCCACTGTTTGTGTCTCGCTCCTTCTGATGCAGAGACACATGTACACACCTGTTTGGTCACGACACACACAGCAACATACATTCGGTTTGTCCATTAAAATTAACGTCATCGATGAAATTCTTAATGATCAATTATCGATTAATCGTTTAATCATGCCCATCCCTAATGTGTACCATATATTTTCTTCTACTGTGGTTGTCATTGTCTGTCCTGTGTTTGTGTGCAGCACTTTGGCCGACTGTAACATTTTTAAAGTGCTTTATAAATACAGCTGGTCTGGAATAATTCTAACTGGAACTGATGCTGAGTCTGACGACAGCGACACAGAAGAGGAAGCGTCGCTCTGTTTACCTCCGGAGGTCGAGGAGTTGTTCAGAAGTGACACCGAGGATGAAGAATTGAATGGATTTAGTGATTTGGAGTGAGATGGAGAGTTTGTTAAACTTGTTCTGTTCTGTTGTTTATGTTATAGTTTATCTGAAGAACTGTTCATATGTGACGTTAACAGTCTGTTGTTCTCGCTTCTATTGTTTTTACTACAACTTGACTTTACACAGGAAATGTCGGTTCCTGGTCTCGGATTTTATAAAGTAAATTTCCTCCAAAAAGTGCGACTTATAGTCCGAAAAATGTGGTAAGTCTAAATTTGAGGTATCTTTACTTTACTTTACATACATTTTACAGTGGATACGTTTTACTTTTACTTCACTATATTTAAGAGCAGATATCTGTACTTTCTACTCCACTACATTTTTGAACAGGACTGAAAAGTAAAAGTATTTTTTATTACAGTTTGAGACCTGCTGAAAAGGCTGGGAGGCATTTTTATCAGGTTCATAATTTGAGCAACAAAATCATACAAATAAAAACAGCTAGAAATTTGAATCAGCTATTTCTGTTGAACAAAATTCAGCACAAAACTGTATCAAAATCACCAAATTTGAAGCTTTACTTGACCTCAAAATATACACAGAATACTTTTACTTTTTACTCTAAGTACATTTTTAAGCAGGTATTTGAATGGAGAATATCTGAGTACTTTTGAACCACATATTTTCATCATAAACCTGGACTGATTTCCTTCATTTCAGACAGTTTTCAACATTTTTAAAGCTTCACTCTGTATCTTTTCTGGTGCGGGAGTTTGCCACCTGCTTGTCTAGATGAAGACGTCACTGTTTCGTCAGGAATGTCCCACAGTTTGGCTTTAAAACCGCAGTGTATCTCCAACTGTAACTTCAGGAATGCAAGATAGAAGTTTAATGTCACACGAGGGAACTTCACATGCAAAATAAATACATAAATAAGATAGATAAGAGAATAAGAATGCAAGTTTGATTCAGTTTGACGTAAGAAATTGTGAGAAATGTCCTGAAATAAAAAGAACGCGGTGACCCTTAATCGAGAGAAGTGCTCTGGATGAAATTATTTTATATGTGTTTTCTGCTTTATTTGTATGTACAGATTTGTAAATTGAAAGCGCAGGGAGGACAAACAAGAGGAGGGTGTTGGTTCTTGAATAATAAACCAGTATTTCAGCTTCAGTAGAACATTTGCCCTCCTCCTTTTCTCCTCCTCTGCTCCGATCTGGCTTCTGAAAGTTGGAAAAAACGTTTATAAACTTATCGCAGTGGATAATTAGACTGCTCTGAATGCATGAGGCAAGTGAGAAATAACTGCAAACCACTGAAACTGTTAAATACGAACATAATTTGTCCAGTTAAATGGATGAATCGACTCTTGCCAATGTTTTCCGCGATGTTATCCAGTTTAAACTCACCACAAGTGAAAGAGGTCGACCACAAACTGGAAAACTCAATCACTTAAACTCCTCACAGCAGAGAGTCTGAACCAGAGACAACAAATGAACTTTAACAGCTCCGCACAAAACATGGACCATTTAAAAACAGAATGGACCTGACATAAAAGATCAAATTGCTTGGGATTTGAAAGCTTTTCTTAAATACTTAACAAGAATCCAGTTATTTGAGTAAAAGAGTGTTCCCCGTCCAAACTATCCCTGTAGTTTAGAGCTCTACAAACATGTTCTGAAATACTCGGGATTCTTATTGCATCTTGTCTTGTTGTTCTAGACGTCCCTATTTAACCGGGACAGTCCCAGTTTTGAGCCCCGTGTCCCCTGTCCCAGCAGATTTACACAAAACCACTGATTTGTCCCAGTTTTTTGTACAAGAAACGTCCCCGGTGTCCCTATTTTTAACCAATTTGATCTAAACCAGGACTTAACTAAGGGACTACATCAGGTCTAAATCAGGACTATCACAATTTTTGACTAATCTGAGCCCTGCCAACACTAAAAACGAGCATAAATCGTCTTTTGTTTGGCCAAAATACAGAAATCGATGTTTGCAAATGACCATAAAGCAAAGAAATGCAGCAACAGAAGCCACTCAGATTATGACCCAGTTTGAAAAACTAAAAAACACATCCCAACACTTCATAATAGATTTTCCCCATATTAGTCATTCAAGTTTTTTTTTTCTTTTTTGCTGTTTAGAGCTGCAAGATGAATCAAAATCAACTTGATTCACAATTTGAATGGACGCAATTAGCAAAAACACAAAGGCTGCAGTTTCTGAAGTCCCAACAAGTTCTCAAATGTGATTCTGGTGTTAAGATTCCTTTTATTAAAACACATGTTGAAAATCACAATGCCATTTATCCATAAATCCACGTCGCCACAGACAGACGCAGTGTCTTCGGACCAGGTGTCCCCGACCGCTGCCCAAACCTCTGTGCACCGACCTCTATGAACCCGTCTGCGGGTGGTGAGCCCACAGGAGGCTGGACCCATGTCGTCCTTTGGGGCTGAGCTCAGCGAGGCCCCGTGGGCAAAGGCCCGACCACCAGGCGCTCACATCCGAGCCCCAACCCCAGGCCTGACTCCAGGGTGGGGCCTCAGCTGCGTCATACAGGGACACATAAAGGTCCTCGATTTTTCACAGTTCATAAACGTACTGTGAACTGCTCTTAGTCTGACCCGTCACCTCGGACCTGTTTGCCATGTGAGACTCTACCAGGACCATGAAGCCCCGGGCAACGCAGCTCCTAAGATCATTCGGGTAAAAAACTCCACCACCACAATAAGGTGGAAGTTCAGGGGAATTGCAAATCTTGTCCATAAAAATTGCAATTAAATATGTTTCACAAATTGTTCTAATTGAAATGTTGCTTTAAATTCTGGTCTGTTGAGTGTTTCTCGTCCTCTCAGACATATGGGCCACATGGGGGAGTGTAAACACTGGGGGAGGGGCAGACTGATGACAGACTTTCACTGAACACACTCTGCTCCAGTGTAATTATGGGTTTATCACTAATACAGGACTCCCCTTAATGCTGAGAGAGAGGAGGCTGTGGCAGAGTGGTTAGCCTGTCTGCTCCTCTCAGTAAAGAGGCTGTGGGTTACACTCCTGATCTCTCTGAGTGAACGACTGGGGAAAAAATATATAAATACAGGGTTTCCATAGTCAGGGGTGTAACAAAATACTGTGACACCACAGAGAGAACTACATAGACCATAATCCTTTGCTGTTTCAGTGCAGACTACATGAAGAAATAACTGTTATTAATCACTTTTCACCTTAGTTATTTGGATTATAACAGAACCAAACGTGTGTCAAGTCAATTTAAACTGAAAAGTAGATTCATATTTATTAGCCTCCGTCAAGTATTGCAGTAAATGTTGTTCCCTGAGGTTCAGACGTCGTTACGTCGCTCAAACTGATCGATCATAATTCAATTACATTTTCTCTTATTAAAATTAAATTGGCTTTCAATATTTAACTTCTGAAATGTAAACAATAAAGACTAATCACTTTTCCCCGAAGTCTTGTGTCGGCTCCAAACATCAAACTTTTACTGACAAAAGAACTGGCCAAAGAGAAACAGATTAAAAAGATACGAAACGACAGAGAAAGAGAGAGACAAAGAGAGGAGAGAGAGAGAGAGACAGGGACAGAGTGAGAGCGAAAGAGAGAGAAAGACACAGACAGAGAGAGTAAGAGACACTAGAGACAGAAACAGTGACAGGGACAGAGAGACAGAGAGAGAAAGAGGGAAGAGAGAGACACACACAAAAATAGAGACACAGAAAGAGAGACAGAACGAGAGAGACAGAGACAGAGAGAGAGAGAGGAAAGAGAGAGAAATAGAGAGACACAGCCAGAGAGAGAGACAGAAATTGAGAAAGAGATAGAGAGAGACAGACAAGGAGCAAGAGAGAGAGACACGGAGAGAGAAACAGACAGAAACAACAGAGAGAGACAGAAATAGAGAGAGAGAGAGAGAGAAAGACAGAGAGAGAGAAACAGTGACAAAGACAGACAGACAGACAGAGAGAGAGAGAGAGAATACACAGACACTCTTTCTCTGACATAGACAGAGAAAGAGAGAGGCAGAGAGAGAGACACAGAGAGAGAGAGAAAGAGACAGAAACAGAGACACAGACAGAGAGATAGACAGATAGAGAGAGAGAAAGAGAGAGAGAAACAGACTGAAAGACAGACACAGAAAGAAAGAGAGAGACAGAGAGAGAGAAAGAGACAGAAAGAGAGGGAGACACACAGACAGAGACAAACAGAGAGAGAAACAGAGACACAGACAGAGAGAGAGACAGAAATAAAGAGAGACAAAGAGAAACAAAGACATAGACAGAAAGAAAGAGAGAGCGAGACAGACACACAGACAGACAGAGAGAGACAGAGAGAGAGAGAGAAAATGAAAGAGAGACACAAAAAGAAAGAAAGAGACAGAAAGAGAGGGAGACAGACAGACAGAGAGAGAGACAGAGAGAGAAACAGAGACACACAGAGAGAGAGACAGAGAGAGAGACAGAGAGAGAAACAGAGACACAGAGAGAGAGACAGAGAGAGAAACAGAGTGCAGACAGAGAGAGAAACAGAGAGAGAAACAGAGAGCAGACAGAGAGAGAGAGACAGAGACAGAAACAGAGTGCAGACAGAGAGAGAGAGAAAATGAAAGAGAGACACAAAAAGAAAGAAAGAGACAGAAAGAGAGGGAGACAGACAGACAGAGAGAGAAACAGAGACACACAGAGAGAGAGAGAGAGAGAGAGAGACAGAGTGCAGACAGAGAGAGAGACAGAGAGAGAAAGAGAGACACAGAGAGAGAAACAGAGACACAGAGAGAGAGACAGAGAGACAAACAGAGAGAGAAACAGAGAGAGACAGAGAGAGAAACAGAGTGCAGACAGAGAGAGAGAGAAAATGAAAGAGACACAAAAAGAAAGAAAGAGACAGAAAGAGAGGGAGACAGACAGACAGAGAGAGAAACAGAGAGAGAAACAGAGAGACAAACAGAGAGAGAAACAGAGACACAGAGAGAGAGACACAGAGAGAAACAGAGAGAGAGAAACAGAGAGAGACAGAGAGAGAAACAGAGTGCAGACAGAGAGAGAGACAGAGAGAGAAACAGAGGCACAGAGAGAGAAACAGAGAGAGAAACAGAGACACAGAGAGAGAGAAACAGAGAGAGAAACAGAGTGCAGACAGAAACAGAGGCACAGAGAGAGAAACAGAGAGAGAAACAGAGAGCACAGAGAGAGAAACAGAGAGAGAAACAGAGAGAGAAACAGAGGCACAGAGAGAGAAACAGAGAGAGAAACAGAGACACAGAGAGAGAAACAGAGAGAGAAACAGAGAGAGAAACAGAGAGAGAAACAGAGAGAAAACAGAGAGAGAGAACAGAGAGAGAAACAGAGACACAGAGAGAGAGACAGAGAGAGAAACAGAGTGCAGACAGAGAGAGAAACAGAGGCACAGAGAGAGAAACAGAGAGAGAAACAGAGAGAGAAAACAGAGAGAGAAACAGAGACACAGAGAGAGAGACAGAGAGAGAAACAGAGTGCAGACAGAGAGAGAAAACAGAGGCACAGAGAGAGAAACAGAGAGAGAAACAGAGAGAGAAACAGAGACACAGAGAGAGAAACAGAGAGAGAAACAGAGAGAGAAACAGAGAAACAGAGAGAGAAACAGAGAGAGAAACAGAGAAACAGAGAGAGAAACAGAGAGGAACAGAGAGAGAAACAGAGAGAGAAACAGAGCGCAGACTCGGCTTCACAGCTCCATTCACAAATCCGCTCAGACTGTAGCTTCTCGTTTCCTCACGACAAATCCAACAACAACAACAGTTTACAGTAACACCAGCGTCTCAAACAAGCCTCGCGTCTGCTCACCAGCGCTCACTCTGAATCACTCATCAAACTCTCCCAACCAAAGTCTGACGGAAAAAAACAGAAGATCGAGTCGTTTCTGTCTCTGATTTTTCGATACTTTGGACAACATCACTGACCAAACACGTCCATTTCTCCAGTTTTCTCTCACATTAAAGGTTGTATGGAGGATTTTTTTTTTTGTTTCAAACTGTCAGTCAAAGATTAAAATACCATTACAGAGACGCAGCAGCTTTGTAATTATGATGACAAAAAAAAAAAAAAGAATGAAAATCTATCAACTGTGGACGTGTTGAGGCCAGATAAACATCAGCCAATAGAAAACGAGGCTCCCTCATTTTCTATTGGCTGTTAGGTTGTCAATCAAACTTCCTAGTATAACTGATTCGCCGGAGTGCGGGGATTATGTGGTTTACGCAGCGGTTCTTAGAGGCTTTTTCGAACTGTCGCTTCCTCGCATTTCGCACAAAGTTTGTCGCGACGGTGGACGAGAATCTACGACCGGTTCGCCGCAAAAGGAGCAAAGCCAAACTGAGGTGATTCTTGGAGATCTCGTCCAGCGATGGCGCGACCGAAGCAGACGAAGGGTCTAAAAACTGACGCGTCGGTCGCTGAATTACTTCTAGACAGGAAACTTCAACAGTAATTCTGAACGCGCACAAGGACTGTCGCTGTATTTCTCTTCCCTTAAAAAAATCCTCTATACAACCTTTAAATCTACCGAGGACGAGTCGGCGCACAGTGACTCGGTGAAGAGAGTTCGTCTGCACCGTCGAGCTCGTGTCCTTGGGCAAGACACGTCACCCACCTGATGTATTGTTTTTTTGGTTTTACAGTGGCACGGAGAGAGAGAGAGAGAGAGCGGAAATGTCCGTCACGAGAACAATTCTGAAGCTCGGTTTATCGCTGCAGAGAAATATCGTGACGAAACGACTTTGTGACACTGATACAAAGTGAGATCACGCAGGTAAACTCATTTTTAAAGGTCTTATATGACACAAAACTGACTCTTGTGAGCTTTAAGACGTGTTATAATGCCAAAAACAGACCTGGTATCATTAAGAAGTTGCCGATACATACCTCGATACAATGCGATTTCGATTTGATTCGATATATTTCAAATCGATTCGATACAATTCAATAAAATATAATGTCTAAATCATGTCTGTGCAGTGTTGAGAAGGTGACTTTTAAAATGTAATCCCCTACAGATTACAGATTACACACACCAAAATGTAGTTTGTAACATAATCCATTAAATTACTTAAGGTGAGTAATGTAATCTGAATACTTTGGATTACTTGATTTGCTGTAGAGAAGCAAAGACGAGGAAATCTTCACATAACAAGTTTTATCTGCTAAAAGAAAATAAAAAGACCAAACTTTACTGAACCAAATTAAAAATATTATTGATAGAAGAAACACGTCCACACAACAGGATTTAATCCTGTTAAATCCTGTTTTAGACCTGGTTTAGTCCTGGTTTAGTCCTGGTTTAGTCCTGGTTTAGACCTGGTTTAGTCCTGGTTTAGACCTGGTTTAGTCCTGGTTTAGTCCTGGTTTAGTCCTGGTTTAGTCCTGGTTTAGTCCTGGTTTTAGTCCTGGGTTAGTCCTGGTTTAGTCCTGTTAGATCCTGTTTTAGACCTGGTTTAGTCCTGGTATTAGTCCTGGTTTAGTCCTGGTTTAGACCTGGTATTAGTCCTGGTTTAGTCCTGGTTTAGACCTGGTTTAGTCCTGGTATTAGTCCTGGTTTTAGTCCTGGTATTAGTCCTGGTTTAGTCCTGGTTTAGTCCTGGTTTAGACCTGGTTTAGTCCTGGTTTAGTCCTGGTTTAGTCCTGGTTTTAGACCTGGTATTAGTCCTGGTTTAGTCCTGGTTTAGACCTGGTTTAGTCCTGGTATTAGTCCTGGTTTTAGTCCTGGTATTAGTCCTGGTTTAGTCCTGGTTTAGTCCTGGTTTAGTCCTGGTTTAGTCCTGGTTTAGTCCTGGTTTAGACCTGGTTTAGTCCTGGTTTAGTCCTGGTATTAGTCCTGGTTTATTCCTGGTTTAGTCCTGTTAGATCCTGTTTTAGTCCTGGTTTAGTCCTGGTTTAGACCTGGTATTAGTCCTGGTTTAGTCCTGGTTTAGACCTGGTTTAGTCCTGGTATTAGTCCTGGTTTTAGTCCTGGGTTAGACCTGGTATTAGTCCTGGTTTATTCCTGGTTTAGTCCTGGTTTAGACCTGGTTTAGATCTAGTTTAGACCTGGTTCAGTCCTGGTTCAATCCTGATTTAGTCCTGGTTTAGACCTGGTTTTAGTCCTTGTTTAGACATAGCATTAGTCCTGGTTTAGTCCTGGTTTAGATCTAGTTTAGACCTGGTTCAGTCCTGGTTCAATCCTGATTTAGTCCTGGTTTAGACCTGGTTTAGTCCTGGTTTAGTCCTGGTTTAGATCTAGTTTAGACCTGGTTCAGTCCTGGTTCAATCCTGATTTAGTCCTGGTTTAGACCTGGTTTTAGTCCTGGTTCAGTCCTGGTTCAGTCCTGATTTAGTCTAATTTGTTTCCTTTTTGGTTCTTCCTGTGGATCAATCCTGCCCATCGCCTTCACCTTTCACTATTTTTCAATTCCGTTGGGAAGAGAAACAGTTTGAACAGAGGTTTGAGTCACACACATCTGATTCACTTTTGCATTTATGTTGTTCGCAAACAAATTTCTCGAGCCGTTTTCCACTGTTTGGATCCAACAACCACAACAATTAACGACGTCCAAATCCCAAAACTAAAATATGACAATATCAGAACCAGAAACAAAAGTGATATGGTTCAAAAGACTTGAAAAGATCGACTTTGCCAACAGACGCATCCCACTGGGAAAACAAACATGGAGGTTTGATGCTCACTTATTCTGAAAATCCTTCCCAGTATGAATTGCGCGATGACCGGAAGTCTGAGATTCTTGATTTGTGTATTAAAGTTTAAAGAGTTAAGAGTTTTAAGAGTTTAAAAACACACACTTCCCGTATTACCACATGACATCACAAGGTGGAACAGACCATTTTCCTTTTTGAGAGAAGAACTCAGCCTAAATCTTCAGAGTTTGTGTGTTAAACATGTGAATAAAACAAAAAAAACACAACTCCAGGTCTGTCAGAAAATCAGAAAATCAAGTAACATGAATCCTTTAACCAAAATAAAAGCTGAAATACGCTGAAATAAACATCTAAAGTGAATTACTGATAAAAACCTAAAATATAGAATAGATTTTTTGACATGTTAATTTAATAAAGCTGATGTCTCGGTTATGAAAAGGTCTTTTGTTTGTGTTTTTAGAGTCTGTTTTGGTCCAAATAAAGATTCATGATTATCAAAATACGATTAAAGGACGTCAGCGTTTAGCAAAATTACCTCCATTCATCATCGTAGTCCAATTGTACGGCTTTATTTATTTATTTTCTGTGTCCTTTTTTGTAGTTCTTAAACCTTTAGCAGCTGTTTTTACATGTTTAAAGTTTTCTGTTGTCGCTTTAAAAACTACAAAACTGAAAATCGTAGTTCAAAATGCAAACAGACTGAAACTAACCAGGAAAAAAGCCCAAAAAAAAGTGAATAAATCTTGATCAGAACTAAAAGATGTTCAGGATTTAAGTTAGTTTATGTTAAGTTGGAGGTTTTAAAGCAGAAGAACTACTGTGTCTAGAAACAGAGAGCGATGAAAATAATCTCGCCGCACAAACGGAGCGAATCTGTTTGATATTTTTGCACAAATGCAGAAATAATAAAGAGAGAGTTGAGCCAAAAGTAAAAGTACTGCTGACACACACACACCTGAGACCAGAGACCAGAACTGAGACCAGAGACCAGAACTGAGACCAGATCTGAGACCAGAGACTGGATCTGAGACCAGAGACCTGAGACCAGAGACCAGAACTGAGACCAGAGACCAGAACTGAGACCAGAGACCGGATCTGAGACCAGAGACCTGAGACCAGAGACCGGATCTGAGACCTGAGACCAGAACTGAGACCAGAACTGAGACCAGAGACCGGATCTGAGACCAGATCTGAGACCAGAGACCGGAACTGAGACCAGAACTGAGACCAGATCTGAGACCAGAGACCGAGATCTGAGACCAGAGACCAGAACTGAGACCAGAACTGAGACCAGATCTGAGACCAGAGACCGGATCTGAGACCAGAGACCAGAACTGAGACCAGAGACCGGATCTGAGACCTGAGACCAGAGACCAGAACTGAGACCAGATCTGAGACCAGAGACTGGATCTGAGACAGAGACCTGAGACCAGAGACCGGATCTGAGACCTGAGACCAGAGACCAGAACTGAGACCAGATCTGAGACCAGAGACCTGAGACCAGAGACCGGATCTGAGACCAGAGACCAGAGACCAGATCTGAGACCAGAGACCGGATCTGAGACCAGATCTGAGACCAGAGACTGGATCTGAGACCAGAGACCTGAGACCGGATCTGAGACCAGAGACCAGAGACCAGAGACCAGAGACCAGACCTGAGACCAGAGACTGGATCTGAGACCAGAGACCTGAGACCAGAGACCAGAGACCGGATCTGAGACCAGAGACCAGAGACCGGATCTGAGACAGGACCTGAGACCAGAGACCAGAGACCGGATCTGAGACCAGAGACCAGATCTGAGACCAGATCTGAGACCAGATCTGAGACCAGAGACCAGAACTGAGACCAGAGACCAGAGACCAGATCTGAGACCAGAGACCGGATCTGAGACAGGACCTGAGACCAGAGACCAGAGACCAGAGACCAGATCTGAGACCTGAGACCAGAGACCGGATCTGAAACAGGACCTGAGACCAGAGACCAGAGACCAGAGACCAGATCTGAGACCTGAGACCAGAGACCGGATCTGAAACAGGACCTGAGACCAGAGACCAGAGACAAAATCTGAGACCAAAGATCGGAGACCGGAGACCAGAGACCAGAGACCAGACCTGAGACCAGAGACCAGAACTGAGACCAGATCTGAGACCAGAGACCAGATTTATCATCTACAAATCCAAGGCTTCACTGAGGACCAGGGAGCTGCAGCCAAACCAGAACTAAACCAGGACTGAACCAGGACTAAACCAAGACTAAACCAGGACTGAACCAGGACTAAACCGAGACTAAACCAGGACTGAACCAGGACTAAACCGAGACTAAACCAGGACTGAACCAGGACTAAACCAGACTAAACGACTAAACCAGGACTGAACCAGGACTAAACCGAGACTAAACCAGGACTGAACCAGGACTAAACCGAGACTAAACCAGGACTGAACCAGGACTAAACCAAGTCTAAACCAGGACTGAACCAGGACTAAACCAAGACTAAACCAGGACTGAACCAGGACTAAATCAGGACTAAACCAGTGCAGTGACAATAAAAAGAGCTGAGCCAAAAGTACTGCTGACACACACACCTGAGGCCTGAGACAGGAGACCAGACCAGAGACCAGAGACCAGAGACTAGAAACCAGACCTGAGACCAGAGACCATAGACTAGAAACCAGACCTGAGACCGGATCAGAGACCAGACCATGTCCGAGAGACCAGATTTATCATCTACAAATCCAAGACTTCACTGAGGACCACGGAGCTGCAGCCAAACCAGGACTAAACCAGAAAGAAAAAACTGAACTGGGACTGAACTGGTACTAAAACCATGACTGAACTAAAACTAATGCAGGATTAAAACAGGACTGAAGAACAGAACTGAACCAGGACTGAACCGGGACTGAACTGGGACTAAACCAGGATGGAACCAGGACTAAAACCAGGACTAAACCAGAACTAATACAGGATGGAAGAACATAACTGATCCAGGACTGAACCAGGACTGAACTAGAACTAAACCAGGACTAAACCAGGACTAAATCAGGACTGAAGAATGAAACTGAACCAGGACTAACCCAGAACTGATCCAGGACTGAAGCAAAACTGGACAACGAATAGAGAAATGGGGCAAAGCTAGAGTTGAACAAGTGCCAAAACAGGACTAAACCAAGACTACAAACCGGACCAGGGCAGAGCTAAACCTGGACTGAACCAGGACTGAGCCAAGACCCCAACACTGTACCACAGCCTCCAGAACCAGGACTGAAATGGGGCTAAGGGCTGATATGTGACTAAACCAGGACTGAACCAGAACTGAACCAGGACTGGACCAGGACTAAACTGAACTCTGGTCTCAAACAGGATGGTTCTGTGTATTTCAGACCGGGACAGCTCCTCCGTGAGCCCAGAGCGCGTGCACACGGTCCCGGTGTGTCCTGGGACCTCTCCGGGTCCGTCTCCCCCCCGCACGCGCCCCGAGACCCGCGCCGCGTTTGGACCTGCACGAGCCCCTGCACCTGCACGCGCACTGCACCAGCCGTACCTCCGCTGCAGTGCGTGTGTGCGTGCGTGTGCGTGAGTGCGTGCGTGCTTGTGCGTGACAGACGGACCGAACAGCAGCAGCAGCACCGCGCGCGCTCTGCCTGACAACAGCGTGAAAAAGACGCACGCGCGCAGGTTCCACCGCGCGCGGGATCAGCGTCCGCGGCGATGACGAGGCGCGAGCGATGATGCAACCGTGTCCGAGCCGCGTCACAGCGCCGCAGTTCTCCCATTTTCCCGCAGTCAGAGGAGCACCGGTGATGTCAGAGCAGCGGCCCCCTCCTCCTCCTCCTCCTCCTCCTCCTCCTCCTCCTCCTCCTCCTCCTCCTCCTCCTCCTCCTCTTCCTCCTCTCCCCGTCCCCCCTGCACCTCTCCCGGCCGCACGAACCGCGACACTCACCGGTCTGCCCCTTGCCCAGGGTCTTCTCCAGGCGGTACGGGCCCACGTAGTTGGTGTAGTGGCCGCTGTTGGCCTCCTTCCCCGCGGATGTCATGTTCCGTTACGGCCGGGGGATGCTGCCTCCTGCTCCGGGCTTCAGGGTGAGGGCCCCGTGGCGGTAAATCCCAGTGCGCGCGGCGGAGAGCTCACGGTGCACGTGCATGTAGCGGTGCGGAGGGGTCTCGCTCACGAAGCGGACGGGACCCCGGGGATCATGGCGCTGTGGCCCCGCTGGGTGTGATCTGAGGACGGGACGGGACGGAGTGATGCTGCCGCTGCTGCCGCTCCGCTGGCTGCGTCAGCGCGCGCGCACACGCACCCGCGCTTCCGGTTTGGGCGTGAAAATAAAACGTCCCTCACAAGAGTTGGCCCGTGCCCCCTGCGCTCACTGACACTATGATACTCTGACACTTTGATACTCTGATACTCTGATACTCTGATACTCTGATACTCTGATACTCTGATACTTTGATACTCTGATACTCTGATACTCTGATACTCTGATACTCTGATACTCTGATACTGTGATACTCTGACACTTTGATACTCTGATACTCTGATACTCTGATACTCTGACACTCTGATACTTTGATACTCTGATACTCTGATACTCTGATACTCTGATACTCTGACACTTTGATACTCTGATACTCTGATACTCTGATACTCTGACACTTTGATACTCTGATACTCTGATACTCTGATACTCTGATACTCTGATACTCTGATACTCTGATACTCTGACACTCTGTTCCCCTCGTGATAATCTGACATCTCAGAGCAGCGGTGTCAAACTCAAACTCACAGAGGTCAAAATAAAAAACTGGGACTAAGTCGTGGGCCAAAGTAAATATTTATTGAAAAATTTCAACAACATCTGCATGTTTTCTCTTCTTTCAAGATATGTAATATTAAATTTATTATTTTTTTTATAATATTTTTGCTTAAACATTGAATCCAGAACAAGCAAAATATAAAATAATAACATTTTAAATAAATAATGTCTCTACAGTCTATCTGTAGCCAGTGAGCAGTTCTAATACATATTTGATTTGATCTCAAGGGCCAAATATAATTATATGGGCCAAGTTTGGCCCCTGGGCCTGAATTTGACATGTCTCTCTTAGAACACTTAATGTCCCATTACATAATCTTTACATCTAAAAAACACTGTACTTACTGTACAGTGCCTTACTGTAACTCCACAGACCTGACTCGTATTTGACCTGGAGCAGGGCCTCTAGTCCTGCTCGTCTCCAAGGTTTGTGTGACTAGTGTTGTCTTTCTCTATATGCATTTTTACATCCCTTTGACTCTGTCCAGCCCTTTAAGCTCATTTGTAACTACAAAATAAACATATTTTATCATTTTACCTTGTGCATGGACTGGCTCTGGGTAATGACTGACAGGACGAGATCTCAGATAAAATCACTCAAAATGAGTTTCCTCCACAGGGTGACTGGGCGCTCCCTTAGAGACAGGGTGAGGAGCTCAGAGTAGAGCCGCTGCTCCTTCATGTCGAGAGGAGCAATTGAGGCTCGGGCATCTGTTCTGATGTCTCCTGGGCGCCTCCCTCGGGAGGTGTTCATGTCCCACCAGGAGGAGACCCTGGGGAAGACCCAGGACACGCTGGAGGGACTATGTCTCTGGGCTGGCCTGGGAACACCTCGAGGTCCCCTGGAGGAGCTGGAGGAAGTGTCTGGGGTGAAGGAAGTCTGGGAGTCCCTGTTTAGACTGATGCTCCCAGATAAACGGAAGAATATGGATGAATAGACAGCATGGACTAAAGCTGCATTACTTTTATTTTCAAGGTGTTTTTAAATAACATTTTTTGTAAGTCAACCTCACTTTTTCATGGCTTAATCATAAAATAAACTCTTCCCAGTCTGAGCAGCTCATCAAAACAATGATATTTACTGCTTTTTATAAAGAAATACAATTAATATTATGCAGAACTGAGTTAAACATTTGAAAAAAGAATTGCCCACCCCTGCTGTAGAGAATGTTCCAAAGTGTGGTTTTAAATATTTTACTGTTTCTATTTTAATGAAATCACACAGCCACCTCCAGTTACACAGGGCTGCTTTAAAGGTGCACTGTGTAACTTTTCTGGTGGAGGGTCTGTCAGGAGGGTTTTGCTTTAATATGTGTGGAGTGTGGATGAATAGTTGGTGATTGGAAGAGCCTCAGATCTGCTGTCAGCTGAGGTCAGGACTTTCATATTAAACTGTTTTATTTTTGAATGAATTTTTAAATATCATTTGCTGAATATTTCACAACCAATTTCATGTTTTCCCCAAACCAAAGATGTTTATTTTGACTTTCTAAGTACTTTAACTTCTTGAGTACATTTTTAAAGACAATACAATAGAGTAAAGTAAAGTCTAGGCTGACCTGAGTTTCAAAATAAAAAAACTGGGACACTCCTGGTTTGTGGTGCTTGGTAATAATAAACTTTGAATTAAGAACAATTTTTTGTATATTTGTGTCAGTATAGTCACATTTTCTTTGTGTTTTGGTCATTTTTAAGCAGATTTTCTGTATTTTACCTAAACAAGTGATAATCCATGCCTCTTTGTACTGTCGTCAGGGATTAAATTGGTCAAAAATAGGGACACCTGCGACATTTCTTGTACAAAAGTGAGAGAAATCAATGGTTTTGTATAAATCTGTTGGGACAGGGGACACGAAACTCAAAACTGGGACTGTCCCGGGTAAACAAACACCCTATACAAGCCACCAACACTTTACTGTATTGTCTTTAAAAAACAACCCAACAAGTTAAAGTTCATGTTTTATCTATTAATATAAAGTCAGGTTTATATTTAAGCCTTTTAAGTTAAAAGTCATCACATTTGTCTGTTGAAAAGACGCGATTTTAGTGATTTCGTTACACGTGTCTAATCTCAAATATGTGAAGATATTTTATTTTGAAATCTCCACTGTTCCACTTCCTGTCCTCGCCGCTCTGAAACGCGCTGGCTTCACGTTACCCCCGCGCATGCGCAGGAGTGACGGGCGCACACTCCGCTTCTGAATGGACCGCGGTGAGTTTTACGGGACTGTGCAGAAATTCTGGAAAAGACGCGATTCAAAAAGATCACGAAAAATGTCTGACGAACCAAAATACGACAAAATTAAATAAAATATAGTGAGAAAAATATCAAAAACACACCTGGAGTTTTGTTGTGTTTCATTCACACATGTTTGAGTAACACTTTATTATTAGTTGGCTCAAAATGCTACGTTCCACCTCGTGACGTCATGAAGCGGTCGTTTTCAAATTAACATCTACTTTTATCTTTAGTTCCGTAGAGATTGACAAAAAGTGGAGTGTTAAAACTGACTCTAACCGAATCAATTTTAACATTTTCTCAGGGTTTATGTGAGTCCACTCCGTTCTAGAGTTAATTTAACATTTTTTGGAAATAAATTTTAATTAAGTAACACTAGAAGTTCCTGTTTAATCCCAAAATCAAGAGATAAATCAACGTTTTGAGAGTAAACGGATAACACTTTGCAGAGTTATCCTGATTTAGCTAAAAAAAAAAAACACACAGAGTTGTTTTATTTTTACACTTTATTTTAGTTAATTTAAGATGAAATTACGAACAAAACTGGTTAAAACTCTAGGGAAAGTTGAATTAACACTAAGTGAAGTTGAATTAACACTAAGGAAAACTGAATTAACACTAGTGGAAGTTGAATTAACACTAGGCAAAGTTGAATTAACACTAGAGGATGTTGAATTAATACTACAGAAAGTTCAATTAACCATATCAACTTTGGCAAATAACCCCAACTCGAACCTCCATTTAACTTTCAAATAGTTAAATTAAACACTTTTTTTGAGTTAAAAAACAACTCAGAAATATTTTACTCTGAAATTTTAACCCTCAAGTTTTTGCTGCGCAGAGCTGAAATGATCCAAATGATTCTAATGAAGGTGTATGGAGTTTAAAAACACAGTGGAGCACTTTCTGTATCACCACTTAATGACATCACAAGGTGGAACAGAGTGTTTTCTGTTCAAGAGAAGAACTCAAACACGTGTGAATGAAACAAAACACAACTCCAGGTCTGTTTGTGACGAGGAAACAACATTATAACAACTTTAAATCTTGGTTTCAGCAGTTCAAGTGTTGAGTTTGTGTTTTTAAGCCGGATGCCCTGGACGCAGCAGCAGCAGCAGCAGCAGCAGCAGCAGCAGCAGCAGCAGCAGCAGCAGCAGCTGACACACGTGTGCACAGAAGATGGTGTTTGTTTCTCGCACAGAAGCGTCTCTGTTCTGTGGATCGTGACCTCATCCTCAGCGCTCACGTCCCACACAAGAGAGACAACATGAGAGGACAACACGACGGACGGGGAGGCTCTACATGTGCCTCTATGTAGTGTGACCAGACGTCCTTGTTTACCCGGGACAGTCCCAGTTTTGAGCCTGTGTCCCCCTGTCCCTGCAGATTTATACAAAACCACTGATTTGTCCCGGTTTTATACAAGAAATGTTCCAGGTGTCACTGTTTTTGACCAACTAAACCAGAACTAAACTTAGACTAAACCAGGACTACATCAAGACTACATGGGGACTACAACAGGACTACATCAGGACTACATCGGGACTACATCGGGTTTACATCAGGACTACAACAGGACTACATTGGGACTATATCAGGACTACATCGGGACTACAATAGGACTACAACAGGACTACAGCGGGACTACGACGGGACTACAACAGGACTACAACAGGACTACAACGGGACTACAACAGGACTACAACAGGACTACATACAGGACTACACAGGACTACAACAGGACTACAACAGGACTACAACAGGACTACAACAGGACTATATCAGGACTACAACAGGACTATATCAGGACTACAACAGGACTACAACGGGACTACAACAGGACTACAACAGGACTACAACGGGACTATATCAGGACTACAACAGGACTACAACGGGACTACAACAGGACTACAACAGGACTACAACGGGACTACAACAGGACTACAACAGGACTACAGGGACTATATCAGGACTACAACAGGACTACAACGGGACTACAACAGGACTACAACAGGACTATATCAGGACTACAACAGGACTACAACAGGACTATATCAGGACTACAACAGGACTACAACGGGACTACAACAGGACTACAACAGACTACAACGGGACTACAGGACTACAACAGGACTACAACGGGACTACAACAGGACTACAACAGGACTACAACGGGACTATATCAGGACTACAACAGGACTACAACGGGACTACAACGGGACTACAACGGGACTACAACAGGACTACAACGGGACTACAACAGGACTACAACAGGACTATATCAGGACTACAACAGGACTACATCGGGACTACAACAGGACTACAACAGGACTACAATGGGAACTACAACGGGACTACAACAGGACTACAACGGGACTACAACAGGACTACAACAGGACTACAACGGGACTACAACGGGACTACAACAGGACTACAATGGGAACTACAACGGGACTACAACAGGACTACAACGGGACTACAACAGGACTACAACAGGACTACAACAGGACTACAACGGGACTACAACGGGACTACAACAGGACTACAACAGGACTACATTGGGACTACAACAGGACTACAACGGGACTACAACGGGACTACAACAGGACTACAACGGGACTACAACAGGACTACAACAGGACTACAACGGGACTACAACGGGACTACAACGGGACTACAACAGGACTACAACAGGACTACAACAGGACTACAACAGGGACTACATACAACAGGACTACAACAGGACTACATTGGGACTACAACAGGACTACAACAGGACTACAACAGGACTATCACAATTCTTGACTAATCTGATCCCTACCAACAGTTTAGAGGAGCATAAATTGTCATTTCACTGGAAAAAAACAACAACATCTGGATGAGTTAAAATGATTTAAATTAAAAACATTTGACTTTATTTGAGTCGATTCAACTTGACAAGTAAAATAATTTACAAATGGGATAAGTGTATTTTTCTTAATTCAAGCAATATTTGATTTAGTTTCTTATTTTAAGCGCAGAGAGTTGTTGTTTTTCTTATTTTAAGCGTCTCAGGATGTATTTTCATATTTTAAGTACAAATTTAACTGGCAGATACTTTTACTTGTCAAGTGAAATTTACTCAAATCATGATAAAACTTGTTAATTCATGTAATCTTAACTTGACTACATTAAAATCTTATGCAGTGTTGTTTCACCAAAATATAGAAAACCGTGTTTGCAAAAGCATGACACAAGAATGCACAAAGTTACACGCTATTTTCACCATTTTATTCACACCAAACATCCCAACCCGGGTTTTGAAAATCTGATCACTGTCTTTGAGAAGGACGTGTTTAAAAAAAAAACTCAAATCAGCTCATCTGTTGTAGTTCCAAATCAATCAATTTCTGTCTCTTTCTGGTCAGATTGTGTTAGAACAAAGCTCAAATGAAAGTCTAACAAAGCCTCAGACAGAGCAGTGCCCACGGTTAGAAAAAGAGGCAGTGTAAAAGTTGAAAACAGTGATCGTAGTTTTTGTGGAGTTGTATTTTATAAAAACAGGACACTTCAGGTTTTCGTGTTGTTGCTTTTCTGTGTAAAAATGTGAGAAAAAACAGATCAGATCATCAGGGAAAAACAAAAGCCTGATCTCTCCTCCTCTCTCTATCTCTCTATCTTTTTTTTTTTATCTCTCTCTCTTTCCCATTTCGGTTTCTTCTATCTCTCACCGCTCTTCTCTCTCTTTCTTCTCCTTCTCCATCCTGATTGGAAGTGATCCTCCTCTCTTTTCTCCCTCTCTCTCTTAATCTCTATCTTTCTTCTCCCTTCTCTTTTCTCTCTCATCTCACCCTCTCCTTCTCTCTTCTTCCCCTCCTCCTGCTCCTCTTTTCCTTCCCTCTCTCTCTCTCTCTTCTCTCTCCCTTCTCCTCCTCCTTCTCTCTCTTCTCTTCTCTGCTCCTTTCCTCCTTTCTTCTCTCCCTCTCTTCTCCATGTTGGGTACTGGATGACCCTCCTCTCTCTCCTTCTCTTCTTCTTTCTACTCTCCCCCTTCTCGCGCTCTCTTTTCCTCTCCTCCTCTCTCCCTCTTTTACCCTCCTGCTCTCCTTTTTCCGCCTCCTGCTCGTTCCTTCTCTCCTCCCCTTTCTCCTCATCATTCCTCCTTTGTCATCTCTATCCCTCTCTCCTCTCCCTCTCTTGTTCCTCCCTCTCTTTTCTCCTCTCCTCCTCTCTCCCTCTTTTACTCGTCTACTCTCGTCTCTCCCCCTCTCGTCGCTTCGCTTTTTGCTTTTACTCTCCTTTTCTCCTACTCTCATCTTTCCTTTTCTCTCCCTCTCACCCTTTCTCCTCTCTCTCTCTCTCTCTCTCCTCCTCTCTCCTCCTCTTTCCCATCTCCCTCTCTCCTCCTCGCTCTCCCCTTCTTCTCATCTCCTCTCCCCTTCTCTCCCCCGTCCTCTTCTCTCTTTTACTCTCCTCCTCTCTCCTACTCTCACCCTTCCCCTTTTCCTCTTTCCTTCTCTCCCCCTATCCTCCTCTCCTCCTTCTTTTACTCTCCTTCTCTCCCCCTCTCCTCCTTCTTTTACTCTCCTTCTCTCCTCCTCTCACCATCTCCTTCTCTTCTCTTTCCTCCTCTCTTCTCTCCTCTTTCCATCTCCTTCTCTCTCCTTCTTTTACTCTCCTCCTCTCTCCTACTCACACTCTTCCCCTTTTCCTCTTTCCTTCTCTCCCCCTCTCCTCCTCTCTCCTTCTTTTACTCTCCTTCTCTCCCACTCTCATCTCTCCTTCTCTCTCCTTCTTTTACTCTCCTACTCGCACCCTTCCCCTTTTCCTCTTTCCTTCTCTCCCCCTCTCCTCCTTCTTTTACTCTCCTTCTTTCCTCCTCTCTCTCCTTCTTCTCTTTTCCTCTCCTCTCCCTCTCTCCTTCTCTCTCTCTCTCCTCTTCCTCTCTCTCTCTCTCTCCTTTTCTCTCTCTCTCCTCTCTCCTCTCTCTCTTTCTCCTCTCTCCTCTCTCCTCTCCTCTCTCTCTCCCTCCTCCCTCTCCCCCTCTCTCTCTCTCTTTCACTCTCCTCCTCTCTCCTCTTCCCTCTCTTCTCTCTCTCTTTCTGACTGGTGACAGTTGATTTAATTAAACGTTGCTCGGGTGACGTCCATTTATCGTCCTCATCACTCGTTCAACACAAAGCGGCTCCTCACTGACAGATGGTCCCCCCCTCCCCTCCTCCCTCTCATCCCTCTCCCCCCCCCCTCCTTCTCTCTCTCTCCCCCCTCCTCCTCCCTCTCTCTTCCTCTTACCCCTCCTCCCTCTCTCCCCTGACCCTTTCACTCCACCCGCTCTCTCCCTCTCCTCCTTCTCTCCCTCCTCCCCTTTTACCCCTCCCTCCCTCCCTCCCTCTCTCTCTCTCTCTTTCTCTCCCTCCTCCTCCCATCCCCCCATCCTAAACCCCATCCCAAACAAAGAAACAGGGAACGTAAAAAAAAAAACAAAAAAAAAAAAAAAAAACACTTCCCTTCACATCTTCAATTAATTTTTTTATTTTTATTTTTTTTATCTCTGATCTGGAGTTTCAGCATTTTTTACAGTTTTTATTTATTTATTTATTTATATTTATTTATTATGTCAAACAGAGACTCTGCACATCGAAACGTACAATATTTTGGTTATTTTGCTTTAATATCCAATTTACTTTATTCATTTTTGTAGCACATTTCATAAAGAAAACAGTTTCCGAAATGCTGCACAAATACAGATTTAAAAAATAAATAAATAAATAAAAATAAATAAACCAAAATAAATAATAAGTAAATGAATAAAAATAAATAAATAAACAAAAATAAATAATAAGTAAATGAATAAAAATAAATAAATAAACCAAAAATAAATAATAAATAAATGAATAAAAATAAATAAATAAAAAATAATAAATAAACAAAAATAAATAATAAGTAAATGAATAAAAAATAAATAAATAAACAAAAATAAATAATAAATAAATGAATAAAAATAAATAAATAAATAAAAGTAAATAAATAAGTAGTAATAAAGTAAAGTAAAATCAAATAGGAGCAGAAACAAAAACGTTAAAACTAAAATAAATAAAAGACACAGAGCAGCTTGTAGTAAATAAATGATTTAAAAACAACTTGTCTTAAATAAAAAGCTTTAAAAAATAAAACATAAACTAAATTATAAATGCTGATTTCATTTGTTGGTTTGTAGATTAATTTGTGTCTGTAAATGTGTCACAATGATATAAATAAAGATAAATGTATGAAATAATAATGGAGTGATATGGATTTTTTTTTTTTCTTTTTTTTTCTCGCGTCGACCTGGAGCCTGTTGATTAACGCTCACACCTCCGTCTGTTTGTCCCCAGGCGGCCCCCAAACACTTCCTCCTCCTCCTCCTCCCTCTCTCCTCCTCTCCTCCTCTTCCTTTTTCTTCTTCCCCTCCTCCTCTTCTCGCATCTCTTCTCTTTCTCTGTTCTCACATACACTTCTCTCCGTACTTTCTCCGTCTCTCACTTTTCTCCTCTGTATCTCTTTCTCTCCTCACGTACACTTCTCTTTCTCCTCTCTCCCTTTTCCTTTTCTCTCTTCTGTCTCTCTCTCTCTCACACACACACACACACACACACACACACACACACACACACACACACACACACACACACACACACACACACACACACACACAAATACCCCCCTTTCTTTGTCTTTCTTTCTCTCTTTTCATATATATACCCCCCTCGTCTCCTCCTCCTGCCCCATGCAACAAATCAATGTGAACTCAAACAAGCCCATCTGACACACACACACACACACACACACACACACACACACACACACACATACACGCACACACAAACACACACACACATTAGTTACTGTTTTCCAGAGTCAGCAGAGTCAAGTTTTTGGCCTTTTTTTTATTAAACTCCACTGGCCTGATTCATGGGCACGGTTTCACTCTGTGGAATCTGTCTAACCTCTCAGCATTAGGATTCATTTGCTCTTTTTTTCTTCTTTTTCATTTTATCAATCCCTGCTATTTGGTGATGACATATGTAATGCGCCGCTACTAACAGGGCAAACTGGTATATTAAGCTTTTCCAAATTCGTTAAGAAAAAAAACAACAACAAAAAACTCAATAATATTCATATCACCACAGAACATTCTATTTGTTCTGGCTTTAAATCCTCCTCCTGATCTTCCTCCGACCTGTATCTCCTGACCTCTCAGACAGCCTTGACATTACACTAAAATTCACCTGGTCTTAACATCAAATTAGACTTTTACCTATTCTTAACATTGCATCAAAACATTTATCGAGACTCAGCATTATATCAAATATTGCATAAAATATCCCCCAACATTGCATCATGTCAAACCACTCACCTCGTCTGGCTGGACTTGCTCGTTGTAGAGATGTGTATTAAAGGGAGACTCAACAAAAGATCCAAACAAGTGATTTGTCTTTGTCTTATTTTTCGGCTTTTTATTCAGGTTTTACTGTGTCATTCTGTGACTGGGGAACACCAGCCAGTCCAGGGGTGGGCAAACTTTTTGGCTCGGGGGCCACATAGGGTTCTAAAATTTGACTGAAGGGCCGGACAGGACACAGGACATGACGTGTTAAGAGCCCGGCTCCAGTGCACTCGTATTTACGCTCATGAAGGATGTTTTCTGCACTACACGCAAATTTCAGATGCATGATAAATGAACGAGGTCTGCTTCTCTCTGCACACCACAGGCGCACAAGCGTCCTACGAGCTTAGATCTCACTGAGAAACAAAGCCCACGCATTAACGTAACACGCGTAAACATAGACACGTGCAGTTACACTGTGACGCTGTTTAAATCCAGGCTCAAAACATTTCTGTTTGACTGTGCATATAACTCAAAGGTTTTGATTCTGCACTCTTCTCTTTTTCAATTTAAATCTTTATGATTATTTATGTTTTGATTTGTTTTTATTGTGATTGTAATGTATTTCTTATTCTGTAAAGCACTTTGAATTACTTTGTGTACAAATTGTGCTGTACAAATAAACTCACCTTACCTTAAACCAGACACTTTAAACATTACATGTGTTATAATTTACTACACGACGTCTATGAGTCTTTCGTCTTTGCTTCAAACCAACTTAAAACGGAAACAATGCCCCCTTATGTCTTGACCACTTCTACCTCACTCATGGTCCGAATACGCCGCCCGAAACTACTTTCCCATAAAGCATTGCAGCCAACATAATACGTGGCACCTCAATGTATATGTAGTGCGCCATCTACTGGGAAACTCTGGAAATGCAGGAAAAATAAAACAAAAAGGTTTATTACTGTAATTTATTCAAGTTCGGCGGGCCGGATTAAAAGGTTTAAAGGCCATAGTTTGCCCACGCCTGAGCTTGTCGCTATGCAATTTCATTGACTCAAGCTCGCACCTGGTCAATACACACCAGAATGTTCCCAGCTACTCAATGACTACAACTTTACTCAAAAGCTCAGATACAAAATAATCAGGACAAATCACTATGCAAGTACCTCAGGAGTATTTACCCTGTGACTCGGTCTGCTGCAGAGCGCTGCCTCATTCAAATGTGGGATCTTGTCGACTAGCAATGGATACGCCAGTGGGGTCACTGCCGAAACCGATACGAGATCCAAATTTACCAAGAATTTCACCGATATTTATACTTGTAGATCCCACAGGGCTCCTCCCGAGTACGTGCAGAGTGATCAGTCTTTACACAGAGCATCACTGACAAGAACAAGTCTAAGAACAGAGGACGCTTCGAAAACCGCACACATCACAGTCCATTATTGCGTATACAAAGTTACAAAAGCAAAATCAGATAAATCATATTAATATAAATCATAAAGATGCCACTAAATGCTATAATAATTTTACTACGTTATATGATTCACTAAAGCTCTAAAAGCTGCTAATCGAAAAATAAAACACACTAAATGTCAAATGAAAAACAAAACTCTTTCAATAAAACTGGCACCAAAACCTTCACCTTTCTTCAGACAATGGAGGTGGGGGGGGCAGGAGGTGGGGGCAGGAGGTGGGGGGGGCAGGAGGTGGGGCAGGAGGTGGGGGCAGGAGGTGGGGGGGCAGGAGGTGGGGGGAGTGGGGGCAGGAGGTGGGGGGGGGCAGGAGGTGGGGGCAGGAGGTGGGGGCAGGAGGTGGGGGCAGGGCGTTCAACAGGGGTATCGACCATTTCATACATTTGATAGATTTATTGGTTTTATTTCCATCACTATGATCAATTTTTGAATTAGTGTCAAAATGATGAAATAATTTACCTTTGAATATTTTATTAATAGTTTATTATTAGATTTTTTTATCATCTAAGGGATTTTGAGTCCATTTTAATTTGGGCAACATTATTTGTCCTTTTGAATCATGTAAATAGTTTTGTGTCAAGTTTAATAAAGCAGTGCAAACCTTTTCATACTCCCTGTTAGAACTTTGTATGTAAAATTTGGTTTCAAACTCTTTCAAATTAAGGAATTAAGGAATTGTTTCTTACATTAAAAAAATCTAATTTTGAAAAATTGTCAGGTTTAGGGAAACAATGATCTATTATTGAGCTAGTGGATGACACAGACATATTAATGAAAAACTCTGATCAACTTCCTAAAATTCTTAGTACAGTCAGTTTTTTTTTACTAAAACATCTGGGCTAAGATTAAATCTGAATAAATGAAAATTATTTCCAATTTACGACTCAAACGCATCAGCCAGTCACAACATACCTGTTAAAACAACTGTTAAATATCTAGACATGCACAAAACAAAGGATGTGGACTAAAGAACTCAACTTAAAGGTTGTATGGAGGATTTTTTTTTAGTTTCAAACTGTCAGTGAAAGATTAAAATACCATTACAGAGACGAAGCAGCTTTGTAATTATGATGACCAAAAAAAAAGAACAAAAATCGATCAACTGTGGACGTAGTGAGGCCAGATAAACATCAGCCAATAGAAAACGAGGCTCCCTCATTTTCTATTGGCTGTTAGGTTGTCAATCAAACTCCCTAGTGTAACTGACTCGTCGGAGCGCGGGGATTACGTGGTTTACGCAGCGGTTCTTAGAGGCTTTTTCGAACTGTCGCTTCCTCGCATTTCGCACAAAGTTTGTCGCGACGGCGCACGAGAATCCACGACCGGTTCGCCGCAAAAGAAAGTCCGTTTTTGAGGTCGCTGAAAGAAGAAGAGAAGAGGAAAAGGAGCAAAGCCAAACTGAGGTGATTCTCTTGGATGAGAGCATCTAAAAAAAGTGACGCTTCTTACTTCTAGACAGGAAACTAATTCTGAATGCGCACAAGGACTGTCATTTCTCTTCTCTTAAAAATCCTCTAATTTTAATATTGAAAATAATCTTTGGAGAGAACATTTCCCCTTATTGGATAAATGGAATGCATTTTCTGATTTATTTATCCTGCTTTTTTCTTTAGCAATACCTAATAGTTCAATTAAATATATATATATATAAATCAAACTATAAATCAAACTAACTTCAGTTACATTTGGAAAGGAAAAACACCTTACATCAAAAAAAGAAATTTGATACAAGAATATGAAGAAGGTGGTGGAAAAGCTTTAGATTTTAAATGCATTAATGGCACAATCAAAACAAACTGGCTAAGGTTGTTTTTAAAACTACAAAAACATTTCTGGTTTCATATTCTAAATGAAATATTTATGAAATTAGGTGGCATTGACTTTTTACTTCGATGTGATTATGACCTTAAAAAACTCCCCCAAAACTCTCCTCATTTCACCAACAGGTCGGTTTTTTTTGTTTTTGGTTTTTTTACTGGAGAATGATTTACAAACACAAAACCCCAATGTGGAACTGTCAACACAAATCTGTACATTTAATAAACTGGTTAGAAAAAGGGATATGGTCTGTAACACATATGCTAGACCAGACAGGAAATGTTTTATCTTCTGAGAACTTTAGATCCAAATTCAACATTTTTGATAAAACTCAATCAACTATTGACTCCTCAATAACTACTGGTTATAAAAGCATCTTATTAAACAGAAACACAGAATAAAGAGCAGTGGGGATTCTGTGCACGGAGAAGTGAGGAGCGCTGGGGCTAAACCAGAACTAAACCAGGACTGTTTGTTGGGCCTGGCCCGAAGGTGCGCTCACGTAGACTGTCGGGTGACCACAGGCAAAAGGACCACGCCGGGACTCTGCTCTACATCACGCTTTTACAGACACGCTCACTCTCTCTCAAGTCCAAGATTAGACCTTTCGTAGTCCTGGCGTAATCCTGGCGTAGTCCTGGCGTAGTCCTGGTGTAGTCCTAGTGTAGCCCTGGCAGAGTCCTGGTTTAGTCCTGGTGTAGTTCTGCTGTAGTCCTGGTTGAGTCCTGGTGTAGTCCTGGTTTAGTCCTGGTTTAGTCCTGGTGTAGTCCTTGGTAGTCCTGGTTTTAGTCCTGGTGTAGTCCTGGTGTAGGTGTCCTGGTGTAGTCCTGGTTTAGTTCCTGGTGTTAGTCCTGGTGTAGTCCTGGTGTAGTCCTGGTGTAGTCCTGGTTTAGTCCTGGTGTAGTCCTGGTGTAGTCCTGGTTTAGTCCTGGTGTAGTCCTGGTTGTCTGGTGTAGTCCTGGTTAGTCCTGTTTAGTCCTGGTTTAGTCCTGGTTTAGTCCTGGTGTAGTCCTGTGTCCTGGTGTAGTCCTGGTTTTAGTCCTGGTGTAGTCCTGGTGTAGTCCTGGTTTACTGAAGTCTGGTTTAGTCTGGTGTTCCTGGTTTTCTCTCTGACTGTTCAATCAGTGGGTCTGAATCCGGTGACATCGTTCGCCGCTGAAGGCCCTGGTGATACCAACTCGAAATCTGATTGGTTGAAGCATTGGTTGAGTCTGACTTTAGGCTCACTCGATCTGGCCTCAGCAGCTTTTTCTCCTTTCCCCACAGACCCCAAATCCTTCCCTCTTTCTTCACAGTCGTCTGGTCCGTCTCCTGTGTGCGTTCGGTAGTGACTGGAGAGTTCCTGGGATGTTCTGAAGAACTTTTCACACTGGTCACACTCGTAGACTGTCTGCCGGCGGTTTTCTCTCATGTGTCTACTGAGATTGGATGATTGAGAGAAAGTTTTATCACACTGGTCACATCTGTATGGTTTCGCTCCAGTGTGAACTCTCATATGTGATTTTAGGTGGCCTGACTGTGAAAATGTCTTCTCACAAACGTCACATCTGTACGGTTTCGCTCCAGTGTGAACTCTCATATGTGATTTTAGGTGGCCTGACTGTGAAAATGTCTTTTCACAAACATCACATTCATATGGCTTCTCTCCTGTGTGGATTCTCATATGTTGATGGAGATAACCAGACTGTTTGAATCCTGTCCCACACTGGTCACACTCGTACGGTTTCTCTCCAGTGTGAACTCTCAGATGTGCTTCTAGGTTGCCTGACCGTGAAAATGTCTTTTCACAAACATCACATCTGTGTGGTTTTACTCCTGTGTGGCCTCTCATATGTTGATGGAGGCCACTAGACTTTCTAAATTGGATCCCACACTGGTCACACTCGTACGGTTTCTCTCCAGTGTGAACTCTCCGATGTGCTTCGAGGCTGCTTGACTGTGAAAATGTCTTCTCACAAACATCACATCTGTACGGTTTCTCTCCAGTGTGAACTCTCAGATGTGCTTCTAGGCTGCCTGACTGTGAAAATGTCTTCTCACAAACATCACATCTGTATGGTTTTACCCCTGTGTGGATTCTCATATGTTGATGGAGATGACTAGAGTGTTTGAATCCCGTCCCACACTGGTCACACTCGTACGGTCTTTCTCCTGTGTGAGATCTGTAGTGTGTTTTCAGTCTGGAAGCATTTGGACACACCTTTCCACACTGGTCACATGTGAAGGTCATTCTGTTGGTGGATCTTGTAGCTCTGCATCAGAACAAAGGAAAGAAAGTGTCAATTAAAATCACTTTTTAAACTGTTCAAATAAAGTAACTGTAACTAAATACACATAAAATCACACATAGTAAATCATATGTAAGAATGAGTGTGTTTTCATGCACATCAGTGTTGGGGAGTAACAGATTACAAGTACCGGAGTGAGGTAATCAGAGTACAAATGATTGACTGGGACCAGAGCGGGACTGAGACCGAGACAAGACCAGGACCAGACCAGGACCAGACCAGGACCAGACCGGAGGCTCAGAGCCCACAGCAGGGCCGGAGCTCGAAGCTGAGGCTCGGACCCCGCGGAGGCTCGGAGTTAAAGCTCAGAGTCTGGTCCTGCTCTGGTCCCGGTCTGTCCCGGTCTCTGTCCCGCTCTGGTCTCGGTCTGGTCTCGGTCTGGTCCTGGTCTGGTTCCGGTCTGGTCCCAGCCTGGTCTCGCTCTCAGTCCTGCTCTGGTCCTGATCTGGTTCCGGACCTGGATCAGTCCTGGTTCAGTCCGGCATCGCAGTCACTGAAGTCACGTAAACGGGAAACGGTCGTTGTCCGTTTTTTTTCCATTTTTCATTTAAACACAAAATAGAAAACTGAAAAAATGAATCATTTTCTGTTTTTTAATTTTGGTTTTGGAGACAAATAATGAAGAAAACTGTTGTTATTTCGATTTCTTATTTTTGGTTTTATATTGAAAAACGAATGAACGAACGACACACGGATTATTAAAGGTCCCAACTCGTCAAAAGGTTTAATGAGGGTGGACTTAATGCACTAGACTTCGAGGCAATGACTGCTACATTTAAAATCAAAAGGCTCAAAACTTTATTGGCACAACAAAACTCTCCCCAATCTGAAGGTGAACGATTCTAATTTACCAGATTCTAAATGTAACAATAAAAGTTTAAATGCAACTATGAGACAAAACATTTACAACGACTTTAGTAGAACTTGTTTTAAGGACCTGCCCAGCTCGAAGAATCAGTCTACAAAAACTCAAGCAAAACTCTAAATTTGTTAAGTTTCCACTTTGTCCAAAAGTTAAAGAGACTCATTTTAAAATGATAAACAATCTCGATCCTGTGAGCCTGTTTCTTAAAAGAAGATTTAAATTTGAGGATGATTTATGTATTTTTAGTAACTCTGAAGAAGAATCATTAAATCCTTTGTTTTTCAAATGCCAAATCTTCTGGTCAAATGTCAGAAGAAAAATCCCTAAAGTCAAATCTTCACGCTTAAATCTACGCAGGCAGGGGTCTCCACTCGCAGACCAGAGTGGGATTATATTTGTATACAGAACCTGGACAGCTGAGGATGTAAAGAAGGCGTAGAAGGCATTACACCTTACAAAGATGATGTAATCAGTTCTGTATTGAAATGGAGGCTCTCAGAGACTCCTATAAATTAATGGCCTTGAGACGCGCAGGCTGGATGGCTGCGCGGGCTCCACTTGGAGCCATGTCAGAGGCGACTGGGATCCCTCAGGAATGATGGTAAATCTCTAAAACTGATGCTCAGGACTTGAAACGTCAGAATACATACAATACAATAAAAACAACTTGTATCATTTTGGTCTTACAAATTATTGCAGACAGTGGATTCCAAACTACGCTGAATTATTAACCCACTGCATAAATTAATTTATGATGAGCAAATAACCATGACAATCCTTTAAAATGGACAGCAAACCCCCTCCTAGAAAGCCACTTCAGACTTGATTTTCCTGAACCTAGGGAATATCACAAATAACTTGAACAGAAGAGGCAATTTGGATTCAAAAGAAAAAAAAAAAATTAAATAAAAAGTGAATAATGAAGTCACTGTATTCTTACAAGATGACACTAAACATGAGTGATACTGTGTCTTTTTCAAAATTTGGTGCAGACCAAATAAAAAAGCGCAGCGAGTGATAAAAGACAATGCTAATATCTTTATTACCCAAAATAAAGATGTTAACGTACAAACGGGTTATGTACTGTCATCACAAAATAAACAATAAGTTGGCAAAAGAGTGCAGGCATACTGGGAATCTGTGCNTTTTTTTTTTTTATCACTTTATTATATTTTGATAGGTTTGTAAACATAAGAAAATATAAAAAGAGGAGAAATAATAATGACAATGGAAGGAAATAAAACAAAACAGAAGCCTAGGTGACATTGATTATTCTACTTTTGCATATATGATGTCCATTTTTCCCATTTCTTCTTCATTTGTGCCTCTTGCAACCTCAGTCTATAAGTTATCTTTTTCCATTAGATATATGTCCTTTATTGTAGATGTCCACTGATCCTTTGAAGGCACAGAAGTTGTGCCCCAGTTCCTGGTTATTGATTTTTTGGCTGCTAATGACATGACTTTGAAAAGATATATATCGCCTTGGTGAATAATGTTTTTCTGAGAAGTTGCATAGATAGACCAGTTCAGGCGACAAAGGACAGGAATATCCCAGCACCTGCCCCAGTACATCACAAACCATCTCCCAAAAAATACAGTAATATTTGCACAAGTTCCAAAATATATGAGAATGGTCTACATTAATCTCTCCACATTCCGCCAACACATTTGATGTATCCTTAACTGCTTACTCTTTAATTTTAGGTGTAATAAAGAATCGAATCAGGTTCTTCCAGGCAAACTCCCTCCATGTTCGAGAGCAGGTGGTGGTGTGGTGATGCTGCCACATGTTTAACCAATCTTTATCTCCAATTTTTATGTTCAATTCTTTTTCCCAATTCTCCTTTCACTATTACAGTTGTGTTCTTATCGTTTTTAGTTAGGGCTTTATTATAATGCTGAAATTATTTTTAAGATTACCATCTTTATAGGCTTTTAGTTATTGTTTGGATGACGTCACTCTCTTTCCATGGAGGGGTTCCCCTGTATTTCCCTTCTATGATAGTCTCTCATTTGAAGGTACCTGAAGAAATCATGTTTTCCAAGTTGATATTGCTTTGTCAAGTTCTGAAAAGCTCTCCAGCTGCCCATTTTTCTCCAATACACACCAGGCAGTCATCCCTTTTTGTTGTCCAGTATTTATAATTTATGTCATATTTGGCTGGCATGAACTGACTATCATATGCCATCCATTTTAATTTTTTTGCATGGTTTTGAATCTTGTGCTTTCTAAGTATTTTGAACCATATAAGTTAATGTATGATTTGTTATGGGATCTAGGTATAATTTATATTCTTCATATAACTCTTTATCTCCAATCATATTCTGAATTTGACCCTCCAGACTACTACTTTCAATATCTTTCCATTTACCACTGTAATATGGATTACAACCAGCAGTGCAGGTATCTTAATTGTGAGGCATAATAATATTCTTCCAACTTGGGTAAGCCCATCCCACCCTTTTCTTTGGGCAGCTGGAGAGTCTCATATCGCACTCTGGGCCTCTTGTTGTCCCAAATGAACCTAGAAACAATCTTATTCCAAATTGTGTGAATTGTGTATTAGTGACCCGTACTGGTAGAGCTTGGAAATAAAAATAAAAACCTGGGCAAGATGTTCATTTTTACAATATCAATTCTAGAGCTAAAGTCTAAAGGAAGGGTAGACCATCTTTCAATATCTTTCTGTATTCTTTCCTGTACTTGTGAATAATTCTTAGAATTTACTTTCTAGAAAATCTGTTGTTATTTCAACCCCTAAATATTTAATGGATTGCATTTTCCAGTTTAAATTTCAAGGTTTTTTTTATATTTCTGGGAGGGAACATAATTGAATTTTAAAAATTTGAGTTTTTGAGATATTTATTTTATAGCCAGACAAATATTCAAATGTGTGTCTAATAGGGTCATCAGTTCTGGGAGAGATTGATCCGGTTGTTCGAGGTAAGCAATGACATCGTCAGCAAAAAGTCCAATTTTATGTTCAACTCCATTTATTGTGACTCCTTTAATTTCAGGGTTTTGCCTTACCGCCTGTGCCAGGGGTTCGATAAAGATAGCAAACAGGGATGGAGAGAGCCCACATCCCTGTCTTGTTGACCTTTCCAGCTGGATTTTTCCTGTCATATTTCCGTTTATTTTAATTCTTGCTGTAGGTTGAGAATATAATGTTTTTATAATGTCTACAGATTTGGTATTGAAGCCCATTCTTTCCAGAGTCAAGTACAGAAAATTCCAATTGACTGAGTCAAAGGCCTTCTCCGCGTCTATGCTCAATAGGACTACACTTCGAATTTGTCTTTGGGCTCTCTCCGTTATATGCAGGGTTCTCCTGATGTTGTCATGTGTCTGCCGTCTCTGTATGAACCCTGTCTGATCTTCATCAATTAGATCAGACAGAAATGTGTTTAATCTTTTGGATATTATAGATGTATATTTTTATAGTCTATATTTAACACTGAAATAGGTCTGTAATTAGCACAGGTTTGTTTGTTTTTGCCTGGTTTTAAAAATAACTGATATTATTGCTTCTGACCATGAAAGCTGGTAATTTATTTTCTTTTAGTGTCCAATTTAAATGAATTATGTAAGATCGGTATCAGTTCATTTTTAAATATTTGTACCATTCAGCTGGGAAACCGTCACTACCAGGTGATTTACTCTTCTTTAGGGAGCCTATGGCGCCTTCTTCTCTTGTGATCTCTGCTGTTAACGTGTTATTTTGATTTAAACCAATTGACGGGAGATCCATTTGTTGAAAGAAAATTTCTCTTACATTCTTCACTTGCTGAAGGAGGCTGTGAATACAGTTTTTTGTAAAAAATTGTAAAAATTATTTCAATATCTTCAGGTTTTTTAAGTAATCTGTTGTTCTCTGGATCTTTAATTTCGTAAATTGTATTTAATGCTTGCTGTTTTTTAATTCTTTTGGCTTAATAGTTTGGTAGATCTAAGGTCCCATTTCGTAGTAACTTTGTTTAAAATAGATATGTTTTCTCTCCATTTCTTCTATTAATATATTGTTAATTTGTTTTTTTTGTGTCTTGGATCTGTTGACAGATTTCCATTGTTTTTGTTTTTACAAACTGTACTTCGAGTTCTTTAAGTCTTCCACAACATTCTTCATACCTTTCTATTTTTACTTTTCTTCAACCATGCTGTTTTAGCTATTAGCTTTCCCCTGAATAACTGCTTTCAGGGCATCCCACACCACTGTTGGGTCTACCTCTCCGTTATCATTCTCTTCTATGTATTGTTGTATTTCCTTTTTTTATGTCTTTCACAATTTCGTTGTTATTCAGAATGCCCACATTCATTCTCCACAAGGTCTGTTTTTTTCTATTCGAGATGTTGATTTTCATGTATAGAGCATCATGGTCAGATACATCTGCACATCCAATTTTACATTCTTCCACTCTATATCCTTCTGATTTGTTAGTAAAAAAATAATCTATCCGTGAATGTACTTTATGTCTGGCAGAGTAGTGGGTAAATTCTTTCTCAAAGGGATGCATGGTTCTCCATATATCTATCAGTCCTAATTCTTCTAGGGACAGTTTAACAAATTTGGATACACTCTTTTTTGTTTTTATGGTACTTGTTGTGTCCAATCTATGATTCAAGACTACATTGAAATCCCCCCACATATTAAAATACCCTCAGCCTCCATTGCAATTACATTAAAACAAAGACTTGAAAAACTGTTTGTCACTATCAGGAGGCGCATATACATTAACTACTGTAATCTTTACATCCTCCACCCTTCCTCTTATTATAATGTATTGCCCATCTTTTCCCTTTATCTCTTTCTCCAACTCAAACTTTAAGGAATTAGATATCAGAGTTGCAACTCCTCGTTTCCGCCCCTGTCTGTTTGAACTATAGTATGTGTTTCTAAATCCTAACTTTTTAAGTTTTTCGTGTGTTCTTGATTATTTAAATGAGTCTCTTGTAATAAAGCGAACTGTACTTTTTCCTTTTTCATTTTTTGTATTACCCTCCCCCTTTTCTTTGGATTTGTTAAACCATTCACATTCAATGAAACAATATTTAGAGTATGCATATTATATTTACATACATATCAGTGCACCCAGGTAGAGAAAAGAAAATAAAAAAATTATAATAGAACTCAGAACAAGGAACTTGTGGCTTCCACAATGAGGTAAACTCTAAACCTCTCCCTCTGTCCCTGTTGGTGGGTGAGCAGGGACTCCTCACTAAGGATGAGGGCCTGCCCCTAGACGTACTTACACATCGTAAAGATGGAATCATAGGTCTAGCAATGTCCAACATACGTCCTACCTATACTAAGCACTCATCGGCATTTATGTTTACATAGGCCATTTCCAGATCAAAATAAAATATGCATGTACAAAAAAGTAAAGCTGTATCTACATTGTGTTCCTTTGAGATGGGCTCTGCGAACAGGCCCATTACCTCGATCCTTCGGATCTGCGTCGTCTCACTTTCTTTGGTATTCCTGTAGCCTCTCTCGTGCACGCTGGGCCGTGTCTTTACTGGTCTCACCTCCGCCGACGCGCCGCCATCCCGTCGCAGGTTGGGTCCGGCGGCGGTCCCTCTGGTGTATTCGCTGCTCTGCAGGGTCACGGCGCATCCTCTGGCTCTCATGTCTTGCGCAGCATCCGTAGCGTTGTCGTAACTTTGGACGCCCTCTCTCCAGTGGATCCTTATTCTAGTGAAAGGGGTTTGGAACCGAATTCCTCGCTCCTTCAGAACTTTTTTTATATCTAGATAGGAACGTCTTTTCTGCACTATTTCCGTTGGGTAGTCGTGATCAAACTGAATAGGTTTATCTGCCACTCGTATTTTCTTTTGCCATGCTTTCTTCAGGACCATTTCTTTGGTTTCGAACTGTAGAAAGTTGGCTACGATGGGCCGCGGGCGTTCGCCTGGTTTCGGTTTGAATGGAGGGGTCCTGTGCGCTCGTTGTATCTGGAGCTCCACTTCTTCGGGTATTTCCAGTTCTCTTTTAAATAGTTGGCTCAAATACGTCGCGACCAAGACTCCCTCACTGCCCTCTGGTAATCCGAAAATTCGGATATTGTTCTTCGAGACCTGGCCTCAAGAATCTGTAATCTTGTCTTGCATATATCGGGTCTGCTTTTGCATCTCATGTAGCAAGTCATTCGCGTCCGTGTTCCACTCCTCCAGGGTAGCGATGCGAGCCTGTGCCTCGTTTAAATCTGCTTTTTGATCCTCCAGCGCTTGTTTGTTTTCTTGAAACTTTCGTTCCATGTCTTGTCTAAGAGATGATATTTCCTGTTTTCAGTTCATCTTTAGCCGCGGTTAGTTCTGCTCGAAGCTTTGTGTCAAGATTTTGGATTTGATTGCTGATCCTTGCTAGCCCGTCTAACATTAGCGTTGACTGGCTTTGCTCCGCTACGTTAGCGTTGCTAGCCACCACCTCGTTAGCTTCGCTAGCTCCAACTTCGCTAGTCTCCTGGTCACTCTCATCTTGTTCGGCCACTTCCGACATGTCTCTCTTTGTTCTTCGGCCTCTACGTGTGTTACCTCCTCTCATCTCGAAATTATCATCGGATTTTTATTTCCAGTTAAGATTTTGTGGAGTTCTAGTTCACCGACGTGCAGAGCTCAAATTATCCGTCTGTCTCTCGCCATCTTGAAACCCAATATAATAAATGACTTTATAAAGTCACTTTTGATCTGCCACAATAATGTAATAATGGATTTAAATGAAAATACCTCAAGTTGAAGCTTTTCTCACCAATTTCTAGGTGAAATTAAAAAAGATTAATTAGATTAATTAATTACAGATCATAATTAATTAATCTTTCTTTTTTATAAATCTCTTGACAGCACTAAGCCTGACTTTAAACAAATGATTCTGCACCAACTGAGCTGCTACATGTCAAATAAAAAACACCATGAAAAATCTTTTAGTCCAAGTTTGTCACTGAACAGAGGCAGAGCCAGGATCCTACAGGAGCATCCGAGTCCATTTAAACTTGACCGAGTCCATTTAAACTTGTTTAAAACAGAAAAACAAACACTGAAGATCTGAGCCCCCCTCAGCTCCTCCACCCAAAACTGTGCTGCTCCTGTCAGTGAAGATCTGAGTGGAACATGCAGTGACAGAAGAAGAACCGTCCAACGCTACAGTTTCTGTGTGTGTTTTAAATATTTCCTCAGGTCTGTTGGTCTCGTTGTGTTTCCCACAGTGGAGTGAATTTAAATATAACCTTTAGAATGAATCATTTGAAAGACTCCATCCATCCTCCATGTTCTTCTTCTTCTCTGGGGTCTCGGAGCATCAGTCTGAACAGAGACTCCCAGATTTCCTTCACCCCAGACACTTCCTCCAGCTCCTCCCTCTGTCTCTGAGGAAGACGCCCGGACGTCCTGTGGAGGAAACTCATCTGTGTCTCTTGTATCGTGGATCTGGTCCTTCAGGTCATGACCAGAGGTGAGGGGAGGAACAGAGACTCAGCTCCTCTTCACCACAACGACCGATACAGCGACCACATCACTGCCCACGCTGCACCTGTCCACTGTCATCTGCCCACACACCTGTCCACCTGCACCACCTGTCCACCTGTCAACTGCCCACATTGCACCTGTCCACCTGTCAATCTGCCCACGTTGCACCTGTCCACCTGTCAATCTGCCCACGCTGCACCTGTCCACCTGTCAATCTGTCCACGTTGCACCTGTCCACCTGTCAATCTAAATATAGCCGCAAGAGGCAATGATCAGCCCTAGCTCGCGCCTATGCTGCGCCCCGGCCACACTGAGCCGTGCACACGCCGTGTCTCCTAATCTTAACCGAACCCTAACCCTTTTTCTCAATTTCTGTATGTGTTAGTTTTTTTTAATCGAATGTGGCGGACGCCAAGTTGGTTGGGAAATGGTGCGGGGGCGTCACTGACTTTTTTGATCGAGACCATGTCAATGAAAGTGTGTACTAAATTTTGTATGTCTACGGGATCTGTTCCGGACAGGTGTTCATGTAAAATTTTGCTCTTCCTTACAATTTCCCTGGGGGCGCTATTGCACCCATTTGAGATTTTCTTATATAAATCTGTTCAGGGTCGAAGTGTCCATCAGTGATTAAAGTTTGAGTGAAATTGGCCAAAGTTTGTGCGAATTATCACTCGTCGAAGTTTGCTGGCGAGTCGCAAAAACGAACCCGAAATTTGCCTTGTTGCCACGGCAACACCGTTTGACCTTTAAAAAAGCTTTTAACAACTTTTAATGTCGCACTTGTCTAGATGATACAGAATGATTCTGGTGAGTCTGGGTCAAACGCCCAAGGACGAGTTCGTTCAAATATGAGGACAGGAAATTGTGCAACGCTCTCGTCATTGATCTCTTCGATTACTCACATACCCAATGAACGTTTTTGGTGTTTACGAGAGTTAACGATTACAATTATATATACACAACGGGCAATGCCAGTCTGTACTATTGGATGCCATGAGTGTCACTGTTGACTGGCACTGAGTGTTTGACCCAATAATTTTGGCTTAATAATGTATTTGAGATGTGAACTTTTATAAACGTGGAGGTCACATGTTTCTGTTTCTGTTCTAGAGTCGAGCTCCACTCGCCCCATAAGTCTGCAGACTGAACCTCTGTCTCCCTCTGGTGGTCAGAGCTGGTGTAACATGTGTGTGTGTGTGTGTGTGTCTGTGTGTGTGTGTGTGTGTGTGTGTGTCTGTGTGTGTGTGTGTGTGTGTGTGTGTGTGTGTGTGTGTGTGTGTGTAGACGTACGTGTGAGTGGAGCTCGACTCTAGAACAGACACATGGATCTCCTCTTTAACACACATACTGACTAAACCAGGACTAAACCAGGACTAAACCAGGACTAAACCAGGACTAAACCAGGACTAAACTAGAACTGAAAAAATAGTCAAATATTTCTAACCCTTTTACAGGTTTTTAAAGTTGGTTTAGACCTGGTTTAGTCCCTGTTTAGTCCTGGTTTAGCCC
The DNA here is from genome assembly GCF_026225935.1 of Boleophthalmus pectinirostris. NCBI lineage: Eukaryota > Metazoa > Chordata > Actinopteri > Gobiiformes > Gobiidae > Boleophthalmus > Boleophthalmus pectinirostris. The sequence continues at coordinate 42,084,307 of NW_026571140.1, forward strand.
TGTTTAGTTCTGACTGGTTTACTGGTTTACCTGTTTAGCCCCTGGTTTAACCTGGTTTAGTTGGTTTAGACCTGGTTTAGACCTGGTTTACTGGTTTAGTCCTGGTTTAGTTTACCTGGTTTAGTCCTAGGGTTTACTGGTTTAGACCTGGTTTAGTCCTGGTTTAGTCCTGGTTTAGTCCTGGTTTAGTCCTGGTTTAGTCCTGGTTTAGTCCTGGTTTAGTTCTGTATGAGGCAGAAGGAGCAGAGAGGAAAAGAGGGAGGAGTGTTTTTCATGTTTTTCTCGTCGTCTCCACCAGAGGGAGACACATGAAACAAGAGGAGCAGTTCCAGATGTGACCACACGAGGGCAGCACAGGATCAACGTCCAGAGTCTGTCCCAGTGTGTCAGGTGCCCTCCTGTCGTGTGTCAGGTGCTCTCCTGTCATGTGTCACGTGCTCTTCCGTGTGTGACTGAGGTCAAGGTTCAGGCTTTAAATCAAATCAATTCAAATTTATTTGTATAAAACAGCCAAAGTTCACCAACGAACTGAACAACATTTACACTGAAATAAAACTTACAATAAGCAAATCAAACAGAATAATAATAAAAATAATATTAACAGCAAGACTTTACACAGGAAAACAACCAAAGAAGGATCCAGAGAAGATCCAGAAAAAGTTTGATTCTTGATTCATTTTGACGACACAAATTCACAAAAGGATTCTACAACTCAGCAAAACACAAAGTACAAAATATGAAACAGAGAAATGCAAAACACGTTCACACCACTGTGTGACTCGACTACGAGGAAGCACAGTGTGAAACTGAAGCAGGTTTGAAGTAAATCAAGTAAAGTAAAATAAAGGTCAAATTAATTAAAGTTAAAATAAGGTCTGGTGATGTTGAAGCAGCAGGAAAAACCACACGACACGTTCTCCAAAAGACGAGTGTAGAACAGCAGCCTGAGGTTCTATTTCTTCATTATTTTAAAGTGTGGAGAGCTGAGAGTGAAACTTCTACACGAGCCGAGGACACATGGTCTTGTCTGTGGCTCCGGCTCATGTGTGGCTCCGGCTCATGTGTGGCTCCGGCTCATGTGTGGCTCCGGCTCTTGTGTGGCTCCGGCTCTTGTGTGGCTCCGGCTCTTGTGTGGCTCCGGCTCTTGTGTGGCTCCGGCTCTTGTTCCGGCTCTTGTGTGGCTCCGGCTCTTGTGTGGCTCCGGCTCTTTGTGTGCTCCGGCTCTTTGTGTGGCTCCGGCTCATGTGTGGCTCCGGCTCACACTCGTGTGTGCTCTGTGTCCTGGTCCATGTCCTGGTGTAAAAGCTGCTGGAGTTTTTAGTCCTGGACTCTGAAGTTCTGGTGAGAGATAAAAGTCCAAATGTCCATGTGTCCAAAAGTGTCAGGATCATGTGTGTGTTTGTCTGTAGATCTGGATTTAGATCCGACTGCACCAACACCAACACCAACATGTCAATGTCACAAGTTTGTATCACCTGTGACAGAAGAGTCGCCTACAGACAAACAACTCATATTTACACGACCCAATCTGATCCAATCTGATCCAGTATCATCCATTCTGATCTGATCAGATCCAATCTCACCACTTCCATTAGTTCTGTTATATATTCTGTCATCACTTCACTGTAGATTTCCAACTGCTCCAGAATCTTTCTGCACTCCTCCGTGACCTCCAGGAGGCGCTCTACTGTAGAGTCTATGATAAAAATTAAGAACAGGTTGTGCAGCGAGTCTAACAGAGACACAAAAACTCTATCAATATTTTTGTCCAGTTTGTTCAACATTTGTCTCCTCTCGTTCTCTATCAATCAGGGGTTGAGCGATAACACAAAACTTGACCAACTTCTTCACTTTATCCAGAGCGTTTCTGTCTGATTTTATCATGAGCGAAGGCTACTGCTGCTCCTGCTGCTGCTCCTGCTAATACTGTTTTTGCTGCTCTTACGCCTCCAGTGAAAGAAGCGAAGCAAACGGCCGCAACTCCAGCTCCAACAGCAGCCCCCACCGCCAACATAACCTTCCAGCCAACTCCATCTTTCTTCTTCTTGGTTTCTCGTTCATCATTTTCTGAGGGAAGGTTCTGAAAGTCAGTAGGCTCATCTATGCTCTTCCTTCTTCTCCTTCTCCTCCACCATTGGAACATGTTGTGTCAGGGACAGTCCAGGACTCTGTGACCTGCAGTGAGATGGAAAGAGAAACACTCTTACACTCTTGTATTTAGAACCTTCCAGTATGTCCAGGTGTTTTCAACTTTGGGTTTTCATTTTCTGTAAAAATAAAATCATCAAAACATCATGAAATAAACTGTTGAAAGCTTCACTCTGTGTATGTGTGTGTGTGTGTGTGTGTTGTGTATTTGTGTGTGTGTGTGTGTGTATGTGTGTGTGTCTGTGTGTGTCTGTGTGTGTCTGTGTGTCTGTGTGTATATATGTTATATATGTGTGTGTGTGTGTGTATGTATGTGTGTGTGTGTGTTTGTGTGTGTCTGCGTCTGTGTGTGTGTATGTGTGTGTATATATGTGTGTGTGTGTGTTAAACCCTGGAGAAATTTCTAGACCTTATCATTTTCATTTGCTTCAAAATGTCTTAATTCTTTCTTTCTTTTTTCAATTTTTAATTTTTTTTTTTCTTTTTTTAAATTTTATTATTATTTCCATTATTTCCTCTGTTTATTTTCCTCTAGACTCTGCAGGACTCTTTTCTGTTGAGTTTAAATCAAATAAACTGTATAAAAACATCAGGACGCCGTTTCAGAGACACGACAAATATCTCCACAACAATGAGCCCAGTTTTACATTTATTTAATTCACTGAAATCAATGTTTAAGTTTGTGTGAGTTTGTGTTGAGTTTGTGTTGAGTTTGTGTGAGTTTGTGTTGAGTTTGTGTGAGTTTGTGTTGAGTTTGTGTTGAGTTTGTGTTGGTTTGTGTGAGTTTGTGTTGAGTTTGTGTTTGTGCGTCTGGTGAAACCTGTTTGTGTTTTTTCTTTTCACTGGGGCGTCACTGTTTTCTCTTTTATTGATGATCTAAACAAAGATCCTCATAAATATAAAAACTAATCAAACCTGCGTGTGTCTCGTGTGTTCAGCTCTGAAACATTTAATGTTTTTAAATACTTTTCTGTTTCAGCACAAACTCAGACTCAGACTTTAATCTGGGAAATAACAGGAAAAAACTAAACTGCAGCAAGTTTTTTGGATTCATGTCAGACCTGATCTCACGACAGACCGGCCTGGGTTAGTCCTGGTTCAAGTCCTGGTTTAGTCCTAGTTTAGTCCTGTTTTAGTCACTACTTTAGTCCTGGTTTAGTCCTGGTTTAGTCCTGTTTTAGTCCTGCTTTAGTCCTGGTTTAGTCCTGGTTTAGTCCTGGTTTCAGTCCTTGAGTTGTCCTGGTTTATTCTGGCCTTTTAAAGATAAAATCAATAAAATAAAATAAAAAAGTGTGTCAAACTCACCGTGAGCTGCCGACTTCACTCCTCACCTGCCGAGACCTGTTCACCTGACCACACCCCCTGGAGACAGACCACGCCCCCTGAAGACAGACCACGCCCCCTGGAGATAAACCACACCACACATAACAAAAGTTGAGGGACTGTTTTTAATAAATGAGTGTGTTAGTGTGGAGCGTAGAGTGAGAGGAACAAAACACAAAAAATATGAAAAAAATCACAGAAAAATTATGACTTTTTAATATTTATTTTGGGGAAAATACATGAAAAATAAAAATAAAAAAGTTAAAATTTTAGGCAAAATTCTAGAAAAAAACATTTGAGAGACTGGACCAAAAATTATAAATAAATAAATAAATAAATAAATGAGAGAGTGTGTGTAGAGTGACGTGTGCAGGGGTGAAGCAGGTCGACTGAGCTGCAAAACATGTTGGATTAAAAACTTGTTTCCAGTGACAGAATCGAGTTTGTCCTTTTGTTTTTTTTCTTGTTCCAGTTTGAGAGGTCCAGTGAGAGTGTGATCAGGTCTGTGTGACAGTGAGAGTGTGATCAGGGTGTGTGAACAGTGAGAGTGTGAGTGTGTGAGTGTGATCAGGTCTGTGTGTGACAGTGAGAGTGTGATCAGGTCTGTGTGTGACAGTGAGAGTGTGATCAGGTCTGTGTGTGACAGTGAGAGTGTGATCAGGTCTGTGTGTGTGTGACAGTGAGAGTGTGATCAGGTCTGTGTGTGACAGTGAGAGTGTGATCAGGTCTGTGTGTGTGACAGTGAGAGTGTGATCAGGTCTGTGTGTGACAGTGAGAGTGTGATCAGGTCTGTGTGTGACAGTGAGAGTGTGATCAGGTCTGTGTGTGACAGTGAGAGTGTGATCAGGTCTGTGTGTGTGTGACAGTGAGAGTGTGATCAGGTCTGTGTGTGTGTGACAGTGAGAGTGTGATCAGGTCTGTGTGTTTGACAGTGAGAGTGTGATCAGGTCTGTGTGTGTGACAGTGAGAGTGTGATCAGGTGTTGTGACAGTGAGAGTGTGACAGTGAGAGTGTGATCAGTGTCTGTGTGTTTGTGACAGTGAGAGTGTGATCAGTGTGTGTGTTGTGTGACAGTGAGAGTGTATCAGGTCTGTGTGTGTGGACAGTGAGAGTGTGATGGTCTTGTGTGTGTGACAGTGAGAGTGTGATCAGGTCTGTGTGTGTGTGACTGTGTGTACAGTGAGAGTGTGATCAGGTCTGTGTGTGTGACAGTGAGAGTGTGATCAGGTTGTGTGTGTGTGTGACAGTGAAGAGTGTTGATCAGGTGACTGTTGCTCTGGTGTGACAGTGAGAGTGTGATCAGGTCTGTGTGTGACAGTGAGAGTGTGATCAGGTCTGTGTGTGTGTGACAGTGAGAGTGTGATCAGGTGTGTGTGTGTGAGTGTGATCAGTGACAGTGAGAGTGTGATCAGGTCTGTGTGTGTGTGACAGTGAGAGTGTGATCAGGTCTGTGTGTTTGACAGTGAGAGTGTGATCAGGTCTGTGTGTGTGTGACAGTGAGAGTGTGATCAGGTCTGTCCAGGTGTGTGTGTGTGTGTGACAGTGAGAGTGTGATCAGGTCTGTGTGTGTGTGACAGTGAGAGTGTGATCAGGTCTGTGTGTGTGTGACAGTGAGAGTGTGATCAGGTCTGTGTGTGTGACAGTGAGAGTGTGATCAGGTCTGTGTGTGTGTGTGTGTGTGTGTGACAGTGAGAGTGTGATCAGGTCTGTGTGTGTGACAGTGAGAGTGTGAATCACAGTGAGAGTGTGATCAGGTCTGTGTGTGACAGTGAGAGTGTGATCAGGTCTGTGTGTGACAGTAGAGTGTGAAAGGTCTGTGTGTGTTGACAGTGAGAGTGTGATCAGGTCTGTGTGTGTGTGTGACTGAGAGTGTGATCAGGTCTGTGTGGTTTGACAAGTGACAGTGTGATCAGGTCTGTGTGTGACAGTGAGAGTGTGATCAGGTCTGTGTGTGTGTGACAGTGAGAGTGTGATCAGGTCTGTGTGTGTGTGACAGTGAGAGTGTGATCAGGTCTGTGTGTGTGTGACAGTGAGAGTGTGATCAGTCTGTGTGTCTGTGGTGTGGTGTGACAGTGGGAGTGTGATCAGTCTTGTGTGTGTGACAGTGGAGAGTGTGATCAGGTCTGTGTGTGTGACAGTGAGAGTGTGATCAGGTCTGTGTGTGTGACAGTGAAGAGTGTGATCAGGTCTTGACAGTGAGAGTGTGATGTGTGTGTTTGACCAGTGAGAGTGTGATCAGGTTCTGTGTGTGTCGTGACAGTGAAGTGTGATCAGTGTCTCAGGTGTGTGTGTGACAGTGAGAGTGTGATCAGGTCTGGACTGTGTGTGTGAACGTGAGAGTGATCAGAGTGTGATCATGACTGTGTGTGTGTGACAGTGAGAGTGTGATCAGGTCTGTGTGTTTGACAGTGAGAGTGTGATCAGGTCTGTGTGTGTGTGACAGTGAGAGTGTGATCAGGTCTCTGTGTGTTGACAGTGAGAGTGTGATCAGGTCTGTGTGTGTGTGACAGTGAGAGTGTGATCAGGTCTGTGTGTGTGACAGTGAGAGTGTGATCAGGTCTGTGTGTGACAGTGAGAGTGTGATCAGGTCTGTGTGTGTGAACAGTGGAGTGTGATCAGGGTGTGTGTGTGTGACAGTGAGAGTGTGATCAGGTCTGTGTGTGTGTGACAGTGATCAGTGTGTGTGTGTGACAGAGTGAATCAGGTGACTGTCTGTGTGTGACAGTGAGAGTGTGAGAAGGTTGTGTGTGTGACAGTGAGAAGTGTGATCATGACAGGTCTGTGTGTGTGACAGTGAGAGTGTGATCAGGTCTGTGTGTGTGTGACAGTGAGAGTGTGATCAGGTCTGTGTGTGTGACAGTGAGAGTGTGATCAGGTCTGTGTGTGTGTTGACAGTGAGAGTGTGATCAGGTCTGTGTGTGTGTGACAGTGAGATCAGTGTGAGAGGTCAGGTCTGTGTGTGTGACAGGAGAGTGTGATCAGGTCTGATGTGTGTGTGACAGTGAGAGTGTGATCAGGTCTGTGTGTGTGACAGTGAGAGTGTGTCAGGTGTGTGTGTGTGGAAGGAAGTTGATCAGGTCTGTGTGTGTGTGACAGTGAGAGTGTGATCAGGTCTGTGTGTGTGTGACAGTGAGAGTGTGATCAGGTCTGTGTGTGTGTGTGTTGATTTGTGTGACAGTGAGAGTGTGATCAGGTCTGTGTGTGTGTGACCCCAGTGAGAGAGTGTGATCAGTGTCTGTGTGTCTGTGTGACAGTGAGAGTGTGATCAGGTCTGTGTGTGACAGTGAGAGTGTGATCAGGTCTGTGTGTGTGACAGTGAGAGTGTGATCAGGTCTGTGTGTTTGACAGTGAGAGTGTGATCAGGTCTGTGTGTGACAGTGAGAGTGTGATCAGGTCTGTGTGTGACAGTGAGAGTGTGATCAGGTCTG
>NW_026571140.1:42091705-42131298 GCF_026225935.1 Boleophthalmus pectinirostris
TTCACTCTATCTCCTCCTCTCTCTCTCTCTTCTTTCTCTCCCTCACTCTTCTCTCTCTTCTCTTCTCTCTCTTCTTTCTCCTCTCTCTCTCTCTCTCTGTTCTCTCTCTCTTCTTTCTCTCAGTTCTCTCTTCTCTCTCAGTTCTCTCTCTTCACTTTATCTCTTCATCTCTCTCTATTCTCTCTCTGTCTCTCTGTTATCTCTCTGTCTTCCTTTCTCTTCCTCTCTTCTCTCTCTCTTCTCTCTGTTATCTCTCTCCACTCTGTCTCTTCCTCTCTCTCTCTTCTCTCTCTCTCTTTCTCTCTCTGTTCTCTCCTCTCTTCCTCTCTCTGTTCTCTCTTTCTCCCTATCTCTTCTCTCTCTCTCTCTTGTTATTTCTCTTCTTCTCTTTCTCACTCTCATTTCTCTCTCTCTCTCGCTGTTGTCTCTCTCTCTTCCTGTCTCTCTTCTCTCTCAGTTTTGTCTCTGTTATCTCTCTCTCTTTTCTCTCTCTCTCTGTTCTCTCTCTTTTCTCTCATTTGCCTCGAGTTTCTGTAAAAACATGATTTGTTTGACGGAGCGACCCAAGGCCGTCTCCATGGCGACGCTGTGCTCTTCACCGCGGCGTCTCGAGGGTTAAACCGCAAGCGGGTTTAATCGGCCGCAGGCTCAGACGGAACTGTTTACACCGTCCACGCAGATCCGACCTGGAACTGGGTCTGGTTTGGTCTCCGTGACGATAGAAAGGTTTAAAGTCGCACTGTGGAACATTCCAGACAAAACAATGACAGTGTTTAACAGAGCCTCCTCCACCTGAAAAGTGACATGATGCACTTTTCTGAAGTTTGATTTTTCGTCTTGTTCCACTGATGTGACTCGTCGACCAAACAGATTCACACGTTCAACACTTTTTACAAACTCTCTCTCTCTCTCTCTCCTGTTCTCTCTCTCTCCATCATACTCTCGCTCTTCCTCATTCTCTCTCTCTGTCACACTCTGTCTCTCTTTTTTCTCTCTTTCTCTCTCTCTGTTCTCTCTGTCTTCTCTCTTTCTCCGTTCTCTCCTCTCTCTCTCTCTCTCTCTTCCTCTCTCTTCCTCTCTGTTCTCTCTCTGCTCTCTCTCTGTTCTCTCTCTCTCTCTCTCTCATCTCTCTTTTCTCTCTCTTCCTCTCTGTCTTCTCTCTCTGTTCTCTCTCTTCTCTCTGTCCTCTCTGTTCTTTCTCTCTGCTCTCTCTCTTCCTCTCTCTGTTCTCTCTGTTTCTTCCTCTCTCTCATCTCTCTTTTCTCTGTCTTCCTCTCTCTGTTCTCTCTCTTCCTCTCTGTCTTCTCTCTCTGTTCTCTCTCTTTTCCTTTCTCTCTTCTCTTCCTTTTTTCCTTTCTCTTTCTCTCTCTGTTCTCTCTTTTTTCCTCTCTCTCTCTCGTCTCTCTTTTCTCTCTCTTCCTCTCTGTCTTCTCTCTCTGTTCTCTCTTTTCCTTTCTCTCTTCTCTCTCTTTCTTCCTCTCTCTCTATTCTTTCTTTCTTCTTCTCTCTCTTTTCTCTCTTTTTGTTCTCTTGTTCTTCCTCTCTCTCTCTTCTCTCTCTCTTCCTCATTCTCTTCCTCTCTCTCTGTCTCTCTTCTTTTCTCTGTCTCTCTTTCCCCCCTCTCTCTCTTCTCTCTCTTTCTTCTCTGTCTTTCTTCCTCATTCTCTCTCTCGGTTCTGTCTCTCTTTCTCCTTCTCTCTTTTCTCTCTCACTCTCATCCTCTCTCTCTCTCTTTCTTCTACCCTTCACTCTGTCTCTCACTTTCTCTCCGGTGTTTCTGTTTCTTTTTTTTTTTTAATTTTCATTTAATTTAATTTTTTTATGAATTCTTCCAAATCAAAACAATCGGAGCTCTTCCTCCTCGTGAGTCCGTGAGCGTTGGCGTTTTTTCCGACGTCCTCACATCCGCTCGGATCAATCGTCTCTTTCTCTCTGCTCTCTCTCTTTCTCTCTCTCTCTGTTCTCTCTCTTTCTCTCTCTCTCTCTCTCTCTCTCTCTCTCTTCTCTTCTCTCTTTTTCTCTCTTTCTCTCTCTGTTCTCTCTCTTTCTTCCTCTCTCTCTGTTCTCTCTCTTTCTTCTCTCTCTCTCTCTCTCTTCTCTCTCTGTTCTCTCTCTCTTCCTCTCTGTTCTCCCCCTCTTTTTCCTTTCTCTCTTCTCTCTCTCTGTTCTCTCTCTTCTCTTTCTTCTTTCTCTCTCTTTCTCTCTCTCTTCTCTCTCTCTTCTTCTCTCTCTTCTCTCTCTTCTCTCTCCTCTCTCTCTCTCTCTCTCTATCTCTCTCTCTTTCTCTCTTTTCTCTCTCTCTCTCTCTCTCTCTCTCTCTCTCTCTCTTCTCTCTCTCTCTCTCTCTCTCTCTCTCTCTCTCTCTTCTCTTTCTTCTCTCTCTCTCTGTTCTTCTCTCTCTCTTCTCTCTCTGTTCTTTCTCTCTCTGTTCTCTCTCTCTCTCTCTCTTTCTCTCTTCTCTCTCTTGTTCTTCTATCTCTCTATCTCTCTTGTTCTTTCTCTCTTCTTCTCTCTCTCTCTCTCTCTCTCTCTGTCTCTCTCTCTTCTCTCTCTTTCTTCTCTTCTCTCTCTTTCTCTCTCTTCTCTCTCTCTCTCTCTCTCTTCTCTCTTCTCTCTCTCTCTTTGCTTTCTTTTCTCTCCGACCACAATGAAGCAGGTTTGTCCAAATTTCGTTTTTTTATTTATTTTAATTTTTTTTTTTTTATGAATTCCTCCAAATCAAAACAATCGGAGCTCTTCCCCCTCATGCGTCCGTGAGCGTGGGCGTTTTTTTTTTTTCCGACGTCCTCACATCCGCTCGGATCAATCGTCTCTTTGGCTCCGTGTAAAAATAGCTCCGCCGTGTTTCTCCGCACGCTCCGCTCGTCCGTCGATCTCCGCCTTTATTCCCGCTGCGCCCCCTGCAGGCCGAGCTCGGGGGCCCCGGGTTTTTTTTGTTTTTGTTTTTTTTCCGACATGGATTTTCCTGAAAGCTTCTCTCGGAGCCGGAGCCGAAAGGTCACGTCCCGCTGTGAGGATGTGCCCCGGAAACAAAGAGAGAGAGAAAGAGAAAGAGAAAGAGACGAGCGGTCGGTTCACGGTTCAATCCCCAGGACGCTTCCCTCCTTTCCTCACCTCTCTCTTTCTTTTTCTCTATTTCTCTCTCTCTTTCACTTTCTCTGTTTCTCTCTTTGCCTCTCTCTTCTTCCCTATCCCTCTCTTCCTCTCTCTTCCTCTTTCTTTCTCTCTCTCTTTTTCTTCTTCTATTGCTCTCTCTCTCTCTTCTCTCCTCTCTCTTCCTCTCTCTTCTTCTTTCACTCTCTCTGTCTCTCTCTCTCTTTTTCCTCTTGCTTTCTCTCTCTCTTCTCTTCCTCTCTTCCTCTCTCTCTCTTTCACTTTTCTGTCTCTCTCTATTTTTCCTCTTGCTTTCTTCCTCTCTCTTCCCTCTCTGTTTTTTCTTTCACTTTCTCAGTCTCTCTCTTTGTCTCTCTCTTTTTCTGTCGCTTTCTCTCTCTTCATCCTTCCCTTTCTTTGTTTTTCTCTTTCAGTTTTTCTGTCTCTCTCTCTTTTTCTCTCTCTTCTTCTCTCTCTTCCTGTCTCTTCTCTCTCTCTCTTTATTCCATATTCTCTCTCTCGTGCACTCTCTCTCTCTCTCTTTTTCCTCTACTCTTTGCTCTCAACGTCTTCCTCCTTAATTTTCTCTCTCCTTCTCTTTCTCTCTTCCTCTCTCTCTCGTCTTTTTCTTTCACTTTTCTGCCTCTCTCTCTTTTTTCCTCTCTCTTTGTCTCTCTCTCTTTTTCTGTCGCTTCCTCTCTCTTCATCCTTCTCTATGTTTTTCTCTTTCAGTTTCTCTGTCTCTCTCTTTTTCTCTCTCTTCCTCTCTCTCTTTATTCCTTATTCTCTCTCTCTCTCTCTCTCTCTCTCTCTCTCTCCTTCTCTCCATTTCTCTCATCTCAACCTCTCCCTCCATTTTCTCTCTCCTTCTCTTTTTCTCTTTCCTTTACCATTCACTCTTTTTTCTGCCCTTCCATCCTTTTCCTCACCTCTCTCTTTCTTTTTCTCTCTCTTCTTCTTCTCATTCAACATCTCCTCGCCCCGCCCCTTTATCTCTCTCTCTATCCTCCTCTCCAACCTTTTTTTTTTTTCAATTTCCCTTCCTTTTATTTCTCTCTTTCTTCCTCTCTCTCTCTTTCTTTGTTTTTGTCTTTCACTTTCTCGGTCTCTCTCTTTGCCTCTCTCTTTTTCTCTTTTTTTCTCTCTGTCTTCTTCTCTCTTCCTTTCTCCCCCCTCTATCTCTTCTCTCTCTGTCTCTCCTCTCTTCTTTCTCTCTCCCTCCCTGTCTTTTTCCTCTCTCTCTCTTCCTTTCCGTCTCCCCCTCTTCCTCTTTCTCTTTCTTTCTCTCTCTTCTCTATCTCGCTTTCTCACTCTTTTCTCTCCCCCTCTCTCTCCCTGTCTTCTCCCCTCTCTCTTCTCTCTCTTTCTCTTCTTCTCTCTCCCTCTTTCTCTTCACACTTCCATCCTTTCCTCACCTCTCTCTTTCTTTTTCTCTCTTCTTCTTCTCCTTCAACATCTCCTCACTCCGCCCCTTTATCTCTCTCTCTATCCTCCTCTCCCACCTCTTTCTTTTTGCCGATTTTCCCCACCTGTTTCTCTTCTCTCTTTCTTCCTCTCTCTTTCTTTATTTCTATCTCTCTCTCTTTCTCTGTTTATCTCTTTCTTTCACTTTTTCTATCTCTCTCTCTTTGTCTTTCTCTTTTTCTCTCGCTTTCTCTCTCTCTCTTCTTCCCTCTCTTTTACTTCTCTCTTCCCCCTCTTGCTCTCTCTTTCTCTCTGTTTTTCTCTTTCACATTCTCTGTTCTGTCTCTCTCTTTGTCTCTCTGTTTTTTTCTCTCCCTTCCTCTGTCTCTTTATTCCTCCTTCTGTTTTTCTCTTTCTCTGTCTCTCTCTTTCCGGTACCCTTTGCTCTCTCCTTCTCTCTTTCTCTCATCTCTAACTTTCCCTCCTTCATTTTCTCTCGCTTTCTCTTTTCCTTTCTCTTTCTTTTACCATTCACTCTCTTTTTTCTGCCCTTCCATCCTTTCCTAACGTCTCTCTCTTTATCCTCTCTTCCACTCTACACCTCCTCCTCCTTTTTTCTCTCACACAAACCTGCACATTTAGGCTGAGTTCTTCTCTCAAACAGAAAACACTCTGTTCCACTTTGTGATGTCATGTGGTGATACAGGAAGTGCTCCATTGTGTTTTTAAACTCCACACACCTTCACTAGAATCATCTGGAACATTTCAGCTCTGGAACTGTCAATGTTACTGAACTAAAGGTAAAAGGAGCTTCTTCTTCTCCTCCAGACTTCTTCATTCTTCTTTGTACTTCTTCGTTCTTCTTTGTTCTTCTTCTTTGTTACTTCTTTACTTCTTTTACTTCTTTACTTCGTACTTACTTCTTCTTTGTACTTCTTCTTTGTACTTCTTTTCTTCGTACTTCTTCATACTTCTTTGTACTTCTTTGTACTTCTTCTTCTTCGTACTTCTTCGTACTTCTTTGTACTTCTTCGTACTTCTTCATACTTCGTTCTTCTTCTTCTTTGTACTTTACTTCTTTGTACTTCTTCATACTTCTTCTTTGTACTTCTTCATACTTCATTCTTCTTCGTACTTCTTTGTACTTCTTCGTATACTTCTTCTTCTTTGTTCTTCTTCGTACTTTCTTCGTACTTCTTTCGTACTTTACTTTCGTACTTCTTCTTCATACTTCTTCGTACTTCTTCGTACTTCTTCTTCATACTTCTTTGTTCTTCGTACTTCGTACTTCTTTGTACTTCTTTACTTCTTCATACTTCGTACTTCTTACTTCGTACTTCTTTGTACTTCTTCATACTTCGTTCTTCTTTGTATCTTCGTACTTCTTCGTACTTCTTTGTACTTCTTCATACTTCGTTACTTCTTCATACTTCTTCGTACTTCTTCATACTTCGTTCTTCTTCGTACTTCTTCTTCGTTCTTACTTCGTTCTTCTTCGTTCTTCTTCTCTTTGTACTTCTTCGTACTTTCTTCGTACTTCTTCGTACTTCTTTGTACTTCGTACTTCTTTGTACTTCTTTGTACTTCTTCGTACTTCTTTGTACTTCTTCATACTTCGTACTTCTTTGTACTTCTTCATACTTCTTTGTACTTCTTCATACTTCGTACTTCTTTGTACTTCTTCGTACTTCTTCATACTTCTTTGTACTTCTTTGTACTTCTTTACTTCTTCATACTTCTTTGTACTTCATACTTCATTCGTCTTCTTCTTTCGTACTTCTTCTTCGTACTTCTTCGTACTTCTTCTTCGTACTTCTTCTACTTCGTACTTCTTTACTTCGTACTTCTTGTACTTTCTTCTTTGTTTACTTCTTTGTACTTCTTTGTACTTCTTTGTACTTCTTTCTTCGTTTTTTCTTCTTTGTATTCTTCTTTCTTCGTACTTCTTTGTACTTCTACTTGTACTTCTTCTTTGTACTTCTTTACTTCGTACTTACTTCTTCTTTGTACTTCTTCTTCTTGTACTTCTTCATACTTCGTACTTCTTTGTACTTCTTCTTTGTACTTCTTCGTTCTTCTTCATTCTTCTTCGTACTTCTTTGTACTTCTTTGTACTTCTTTGTACTTCTTCGTACTTCGTATTCTTCTTCTTCTGCGTACTTCTTTGTACTTCTTCATACTTCGTTCTTCTGCGTACTTCTTTGTACTTCTTCATACTTCGTTCTTCTTCTACTTCTTCATACTTCGTTCTTCTTCATACTTCGTTCTTCTTCATGTTTCTCTAAATGAACCTCCAGCTGCGAACGAAACCGACGCTTTTTAAAGTCGTGTCACCGTTTTTTTCTCTTTGCTGCAGGACGAGTGTTTTTTTTTTTTTTGTTTTTTTTTTTTTTTTTTTCTTCTTGTTGATGTTGGAAACTCACCAGACGTCGGCGGTTCCAGCTCTGCCTGAGGGGCCGAACGTTCATTGTGAAAAAGTAATAATGAAAATGTGCTTTGGAGAAACTTTAACTGCGTCGCCATGGGAACGCTTCTCTGCCAAATCACGTCTGTGTGTTTCCGGTTATCGAGTTTGGAGTTTTACTTAAAGGTCAAATCAAACAAAAAAGAGAAACACGAGGTTGGTAAATGTTCCAGACTCTTTTTTTTGTTTTTTTTTTTCTCTCGTCTCCATGGAGATGTCGTTGTTGTTTACTGCCCAAAATGTTCCACAGTGCAGCATGGTGTTGAGCTTATCTATCTCCATGGAGACAATGAGGCGACGCCATCAGGACAAGTTACAGTTAAGATCTGTGGAGAGCGAGGAGGTGGTTTAAAGGTGGACTGTGGAACTTTTTGGTAAGAGTGAGAGAGAGAAGAAGAGAAGAGAAGAGAGAGCAGGAGAGATGGTCCAGGCAGGAAGAGGAGAAAGGGAGGAGTGGGAAGAGAGAGAAAGGAGAAAGAGGAGAGACAGAGGGAGGAGAGGAGAGAGAGAGAGGAGAAGAGAGAGGGGGGAGGTGAAAGAGAGAGATTGAGGAGAGGGAAGAGAGGAGAGAGAGAAAGAGGGAGAGAGGGTGGAGAGACAGAGAGAGAGGAGAGAGAGAGAAAGAGAGAGAGGAGGAGAGGGATATACAGGAGGAGAGAAAGAGAGGGAGGAGAGGGAGAGAAGAAGGAAAGAGAGAGAGGAGGAGAGGGAGAAGAGAGAGAGAAAGACGGAGAGAGGGAGAGAGACAAAGGGAGGAGAGAGAGAAAGAGAGGTAGAAGAGGGAGGGAGAGGAGAGAGGGAGAGGAGCAAGAGAGACAGAGAGAGGAGAGGGAGGAAGAGGAGAGAAAGACAGAGAGAGGGAGAGAGACAAAGGGAGGAGAGAAAGAGAGGGAGGATAGGGAGAGAGGGGAGGAGGAGAGAGAGAGGGAGGGAGAGAGATGGAGGGAAAGAGGAGGGAGGGAGGGAAAGAGGAGGGAGCAAGAGGGGGAGAGAGACAAAGGGAGAGAGGAGGAGAGGGATATACAGGAGGAGAGGAAGAGAGGGAGGAGAGGGAGAGAAGAAGGAAAGAGAGAGAGGAGGAGAGGGAGAAGAGAGAGAGAAAGACGGAGAGAGGGAGAGAGACAAAGGGAGGAGAGAAAGAGAGGGAGGAGAGGGAGAGAGAGGAGAGAGAGGAGGAGGAGAGAGAGAGGGAGGGAGAGAGAGATGGAGGGAAAGAGGAGGGAGGGAGGGAAAGAGGAGGGAGCAAGAGGGGGAGAGAGGGAGAAGAGGAGAGAAAGACGGAGAGAGGGAGAGAGACAAAGGGAGGAGAGAGAGAAAGAGAGGTAGAAGAGGGAGGGAGAGGAGAGAGGGAGGAGGAGAGAGAGACAGAGAGAGGAGAGGGGGGAGGTGAGAGAGAGGAGAGGGAGGAAGAGGAGAGAAAGACAGAGAGAGGGAGAGAGACAGAGAGAGGAGGAGAGGAGAGAGAGAGAGGAGGAGAAGGAGAAGAGAGAGGAAGAGAGAGAGGGAGGAGAGGGAGAGAGAGAGGGAGAAAGACGGAGAGAGGGAGAGAGACAAAGGGAGGAGAGAGAGAAAGAGAGGTAGAAGAGGGAGGGAGAGGAGAGAGGGAGAGGAGCAAGAGAGACAGAGAGAGGAGAGGGAGGAAGAGGAGAGAAAGACAGAGAGAGGGAGAGAGACAAAGGGAGGAGAGAAAGAGAGGGAGGAGAGGGAGAGAGAGGAGAGAGAGGAGGAGGAGAGAGAGAGGAGAGTGAGAGATGGAGGGAAAGAGAGAGGGAGGGAGGGAGAGGAGGGAGAGAGGGGAGAGAGAGAGAGCAAAGGGAGGAGAGGAGAGAGGAGGAGAGGGAGAGAGAGATGGAGGGAAAGAGGAGGGAGCAAGAGGGGGAGAGAGGGAGAAGAGGAGGGAAAGACAGGGAAAGAGGAGGGAGAGAGAGGGAAAGAGGGAGAGAGGGAGGAGAGGAGATGGAGCGGGGCAGGAAAACATCTGTAACATGATCGTGGTTAGAGCGATGAAAAGGGGAGAGGGGGATGAGAGAGAAAGAGAGTGAAGAAGGAGGAGATGGAGAGAGTGGGGAGAATGGAGATGGACCGGGCAGGAAGAAGAAAGAGTTAGGAGAGGGAAGAGAGAGAGAGAGAGAGAGAAGACCAGGCAGGAAGAGAAGAGAGGGAGGAGAGAGGAGGAGAGAGGGAGAGAGAGAGAGAAGAGATGGAGCAGGCAGGAAGACATAATCTGATCTGTAACATGATCGCGGTCAGAGCAGTGAGGAAGAAGATGGAGAGAAGGAAGGACATGAAGGAGAAGAAGGAGAGGGGGATGAGAACGAAGGAGAAGAAGGAGGTGTTAGGGAAGAATCAGTCCAGAAATGTCACGATAAAAACGTTGTAGAGCGATGAGGCGACAAAACTGTGAAGAAAAACTGTGTAAGTGAAAGAACTTTAATGACGTCAAGGAGTCAGACACAAACATGAGACAAACTGAGTCAAATCTGAAGGAAATCAAGAAAAACTCATGTTCAAAAACTCATTTCACAGTTGTCATATTTACATGAGAACTTTAATTAGTCCTGGTTTAGTCCTGGTTTAGACCTGGTTTAGACCTGGTTTAGTCCTGTTTCAGTCCTGGTTTAGTCCTGGTTCAGTCCTCTTGTTTTAGTCCTGGTTTAGTTCTGGTTTAGTCCAGTTTTAGTCCAGTTTCAGTCCTGTTTCAGTCCTGGTTTAATCCAGTTTTAATCCAGTTTTAGTCCAGTTTTAGTCCTGCTTCACTTTCTTACTCCATATTCTTACCAGAAAAACCACATGGCAGAACTTTAACTTTAACTGTGTTTCTTTTGCTCAACAGAATAAAAAAAACGAGGCAGCACTTTGTAAATAAAAGAGAAACAGACGGATCATGTGCGAGGACGCGGAGGTTTGAATATCAGCTCCTGTTTTCAGTTTTACGAGTTTATGGAAAACACAAACTCCCACTTGAAATGCATTATTCATCGCGCAGACAAAAACGCCGCTCTCCAGGACGACGCGCGAACGTTTCGGACAGAATCGAGAGAATTTCATTTAGGAACGGAATTTAAATGGAGAATAAGTGAAGCTTTTAGACGCGCACGAGCAGATCCGAGGTCAGCGGGCTAAAACAAAAGCTCATTATTTAAACTTATGCGAAAGACGACGTGTCATTTTTGAAACCGAAACCTCCAGATCTCATTTAAATACAAAGTGAGAGAGTGATTCTACCTCCTACACACTGAAAACGATTATTATTTATTTGATTTTATTTTTGGTCACTTTGGTCACGCGGTGCTGATACTTGTTCTACATGTATGTCTATGGTAGAATGTTCAGTAGAAGGTGACACATGTTAGAAAATGTCTGACTAAACCAGGACTAACCCAGGACTAAACCAGGACTAACCCAGGACTGATTCCAGGACTGAAGAGGAGGACTAAACCAGGACTCACTTTCAGGACGGGCTCGGAGGTGATCGCGTTTTCCTGACACCCTGCTGCTCGGGCTCGGGGTTCTGTCTCTTAAGTCCAAGATTAGTCCTGGTTTAGACCTGGTGTAGTCCTGGTGTAGTCCTGGTTTAGTCCTGACCTGCCCGTGTGTAATACCCGCCCATTCCAGAACATTAAATCCCGCCCGTTTCAGCAACTATTTGCCCGTACCCATTGGATACTGACCCGTGCAGGACCCTAACTTCTGCCTTCCTTCAGCGTGTCCAGAAGTCCATCTTTTTGTGCGCTGGTTTCATCTTCCTCGGTCTTCTGGGAGCGAGCGCAGGAGCCTTTGTCGGTGCAGAACGTTTCGTCGACATTGTGGGTTTTGTCGGGGAGAAAACTTATAATAGAGTCTGTCTCACGTGTTCAGAATGTTCCAGGTTTTTGCTGCATGAATCTGAAACTCATGACCAGAGGTGAGAGTATTAACGAAGACCTGACCGGTAAATCGTCCTACCTCTGGTCATGAGCTCTGGGTAATGACCGAAAGGACGAGATCGTGGATACAAGCGCTCGAAATGTGTTTCCTCCGCAGGGTGACTGGGTGCTGACAGGGTGAGGAGCTCAATCACATGGGAGGAGCTCGGAGTAGAGCCGCTGCTCCTCCACGTCGAGAGGAACAGTTGAGGCTCGGGCATCTGTTCTGATGCCTCCTGGACGTCTCCTTCAGGAGGTGTTCATGTCCCACCAGGAGGAGGCCCCGGGGAAGACCCAGGACACAGGAGGGACTATGTCTCTGGACTGGCCTGGGAACACCTCGGGGTCCCCCGGAGGAGCTGGAGGAAGTGTCTGGGGTGAAGGAAATCTGTGAGTCCCAGCTTAGACTGATGCCCCCCGTGACTCAGCCTTGGATAAGTGGAAGAAAATGGATGGATGTGAAACTCTGACTCCTGGAGTTTAGTCGTGACTCTGGGCACCAGCAGGAGGTCGGATCATGTGACACTAAAACGTCACAGATGAACTTTGGTGCTCGGTACGAGTGGTACAATAAATTAAGTAAGTTTTTATTTATATTGTGCTTTTTACAGACATTTGTCACAAAGACGCTTTTACAAATCATTCTTCATTCACTCCACACTCTGTGGTGATAAACTACTATTGTAGCCACAGCTGCCCTGGGACAGACTGACGGAAGCGAGACTTCAGCTCCTCTGACCAGTCACACACACACCACTTTCCACAACGATGGTGCCCCATTTGCTCAAATAAATCCACGTAACATGTGATTTAAGACTGAACTGAGAGACAGAATTATGAATGAACGAATGTAAATGGAAGTGTGTGAGTGTACGCAACAACACTCTCTCTCTCTCTTATCTCTCTCTCCCCTTCTCTCTCTGTCAGCGAGAGAGAAACAGCGAGAGAGAGAAACAGAGAGGGAGAGAGAAAAAGAGCAAGAGAGAAACAGAGAGAGGAACAGGGAGAAAGAGAAACAAAGAGACAGAGAAACAAAGAGATAAAAACAGAGAGGGAGAGAGAAACGGAGAGAAACGCAGAGAGAGAAACAGAGACGGAGAGAGAAACAGAGAGAGCGACAGAGAGAGAGAAACAGAGCAAGCAAGATAGAAACAGAGAGAGAGAGAGAAACAGAAAGAGAGAGAAAAAATTGAGAGAGAGAGAAACAGAGAAAGACAGAAACAGAGCAAGAGAAAGAGAGGAACAGAGTAAGAAAAACAGAGAGAGACATAGAAACAGAGAGGGAGAGAGAAACAGACAGAGAGAGAAACAGAGAGAGAGGTAGAGGGAGAGTGAGAGAGAGAGAGAAAGAGTGAGAAACATGGAGAGAGAGAAACCGAGAAAGACAGAGAGAGAGAGAGAAGAGATGAAGGGGAGAGAAGCAGAGAGAGATAGGAGAGACGGGAGGAGAGAGAGAGAGAGGGAGGAAGAGATGGAGTCAAAGAAGAGGAGGGAGAGAGCTGAGGCTAATTTATACAGAGAGAAAGAGAGAGAGACGAGAGAGGAGGTGGAGAGAAGAGAAGAGCAGATGCACGAAATGAAGAGAAGAAGGAAGTAGGGTAGGAGGGTAGGAGATAGAGATTTAGAAAGAGAACGAGGGAGGAGAGATGGAGGGAGGGAGAGAGAGAGAGAGAGGCTGACGCTAATTTATACAGAGAGAAAAAAAAAGCGAGAGGAGAGAGGGGGCGGAGAGAAGAGGAGGAGAGCGGAAGCCTGAAATGAAGAGATGAAGGAAGCGTCAGGAGGTAGAGAGAGAGGAGGAGAGGTGGGAGGAGTGGAGAAAAGAGGAGGAGATGAGTAGACGAGTGGTTTTCGCTCTCTCTCTCTCCGGGTTTTATTTAGCCGTTAATGGGCGAGCTGAGCGTTCGATTGGCTGAATAATGAACCGGATCAATGTCCATCGACCCGGGCGCCGCTCCGGATCACTCCCCCATTACAGCGCAGCCTCCTGGGGGAAAAGATCTGAGCCCGGCCCCTGAGCGCCCCGGAGCTGATGGAGCTAAGTACCTGCCGCACAACAACACAACAACAACAACAACAACAACAACAACAACAATAACAACAATAACAACACTACACGACAACAATAACAACAACAACACAACAACAACACAACAATGTCATAACAACAAAGATCTGAGCCCGGCCCCTGAGCGGCACGGAGCTGATGGAGCTAAGTACCTGCCGCACAACAACACAACAACAACAACAACAACAACAACAACAACAACACAACAATAACACAACAATAACACTACAACAACAATAATAACAACAATATCAACACAACAACAACACAACACGACAACAATAACAACAACAACAACAACAACAACAACAACAACACAACAACAATAACAACATAAACAACAACAACAACAATAATAACAACAATATCAACACAACAACAACACAACAATGTCATAACAACAAAGATCTGAGCCCGGCCCCGGAGCTGATGGAGCTAACCACCGTTGCAACAAACAACAACAACTACACAACAACACAACAACTACATCACAATAACAACAACACAATAACACAACAACAACAACACTACACAACAACACAACAACTACATCACAATAACAACACTACACAACAACACAACAACACAACAATAACAACACTACACAACAAACAACACTGTACAACAAAAACACTACTACACAACAACACAACAATAACATCACAACAACAACACTACACAACAACAACAATAACAATATCACAACAACAAAGGTCTGAGGACCCTGAGCACCAGAGCTGATGGATCTAACTACTAGTCCAATGAGATTCATTTGGTCTTCCAATATTCTATGTTATTAGGTTCTTTTTTTCAGACCCAGAGTGTTATTTCATACCTGACAGTTTCGACTGTTCACTGGCGTCTTCCTCAGAGTCACGTGATGTTGCTGTGACGTGTCTGGTCAGCTGATTTAAACAGGTTTTGGCGCTGTCTTCCTACCGGTGGAGGCAGGACACGAAAAAAGGAACATAGAACAGAATGCGAGAAGGAAACAGCGAAGGCGAAACACGAGCAACAAAACACAAAGCAGAACAGGAACAACTCAAATCGGCCATTTCTGACCATTGTAAAAGAGAGAACCACGTTATGAACTGGGACGGAGCAAACATCATCGGGACAGAGGAAAACAAACATCGTCCCTGGATTAAAGAAGCAATCGAAATACGGAAACGTGCCCACAGGACTGTAAACCGGGACGAGGGGCTTTTTTACTCTCACACACCTGGGATACTGTCCTGAGGAAGTCGGACTGCAGATGGCGCTGTCGTCCTGCCTCCACCGGTAGGAAGACAGCGCCAAAACCTGTTTAAATCAGCTGACCAGACACGTCACAGCAACATCACATGACTCTGAGGAAGACGCTAGTGAACAGTCGAAACTGTCAGGTATGAAATAACACTCTGGGTCTGAAAAAAAGAACCTAATAACATGGAGCTAACTACTGCCGCACAACAACACAACAACAACAACACAACAACAACAACAACAAACAACAACAACAACATCATAAAAACAACACTACACAACAACACAACAACAACAACACAACAACATCAATACGCAACATCACAAAAACATCAGGAGACGGGCCCTTTAAGCCACTTTGATGGAATACTCCCCCAGGTTTGTAGTGTACAGTTTTGTATCATGTTTTTTTTGTTTGTTTTTTTTTTTTTTTGTATATTTATGGAGAGTTGTTGTGTGGGAGCGTAGGTGACGAAGGCTTGTGGGCGGAGCCTCGTACAGAATCTCAGAGCTAAACATAAGGAGGGTTTGAACAGGGCCCAGGAGGGAACACGCACGGATGATCTCAAACCACTTCGGGCAGGTTTTTTGATGAGAAAACAACTTCATAACACGGTAGGAAGCTCCAAATCGTCTCATTTACGTAACGGCTTTTCTCTAAGACCAATTTGGACTAAAAATATGTGAAAATTATCCTCAAATTTGAATTCTAAAACGATCCCCGCTCCTCAGACTCTCCTCTCCTGTCGTGCCACCGTGAGCTTTGTTTTTCCGCCTCAGATTGCGTTTCAGATGAGGAGCGGAGACGCGGGCTCTTTGTTATGGAAACGGCGGCTCCCTCGGCCTGGCGCCCCCTGCTGCCCGCTCCGGTTTGTTCTGTTCGGGGACAAAGACGAGCTCAGATTCGTATCCGCTTTTTGCTCCCCTCCGGCCCACATGAAACGCTCCGAGGACATCGATTTTTAGGCTTTTTGCAGCGGACTCCGTTCTAAAGCAGGCTGAAGGTTTATTGCTTTCTCACAAATATTTTTTTCAGCGACTTGACGATGAGAAATTCCTGCGGTTTTGAAAATTGTTCTGTTTTTGTTGTTGCGTTTCGGTGAAAAATAAAAGCCAAACGAATGAAAGTAGTGAAGCTGCGGCTGCGACGTTGGAGGACAGCGGCGCAGCAGGTTGAGCCTTTGCCCACCAACCGTTTTATTGATACTTGACATCAATGTGACATCGCTGTGGAGGTGTTCTGCATGTATGTCTGGGGCGGAATGTTCAGCAGTTTCAAGTTATCACGGTGACACAATGCACGCGTCAGCAAAACACGGTGAAACAAATTTTAAAGGTGCATCGTGTAACGCTTTTTTGGGGGGTCCGTCTCCTTCTTGTTTCCATGGAGATGTCATTGATCTGCCTGGAATGTTCCACAGTGTGACATTAAACAGCTCTTCCTTACATTTATTTAATTACAGGGGGTTTTATTTATTTGTTTGTTCCCAGTATGACTATTACGGAAGCTGAAAGGGGTCACAACAAACACAAACACCGAAACAAATACAACAAATACAAATGCGACAACACAAAAAAAAGCCACAACAAACTAAAAAAAAAGCCACAACGGAAATGACTGCGGAACTCAATTTTAATGCAAACGCCTCAACAAATACAAACACCACAACACAAACGCAAATGCCGCAACACATTAAAAAGCCACGACACAAACGCAAAAGCCACAACACGGTGGCTGAGTGGCTAGCACTCATGCCTCACAGCAAGAAGGTT
This sequence comes from Boleophthalmus pectinirostris, assembly GCF_026225935.1. Taxonomy (NCBI): domain Eukaryota; kingdom Metazoa; phylum Chordata; class Actinopteri; order Gobiiformes; family Gobiidae; genus Boleophthalmus; species Boleophthalmus pectinirostris. The sequence goes on from NW_026571140.1 coordinate 42,107,658, forward strand.
CTGGGTTCGATCCCCAGGTCGCCCAGGGCCTTTCTGTGTGGAGTTTGCATGTTTCTCCCCGTGTCTGGATGGGTTTCCTCCGGGTGCTCCGGTTTCCCCCATCAACCCAAAACATGCTCCAGGTCTCCAGAACAGTTGATAGTCAAGGTCAGTTAAATACAATCAATCAATGAACCTGTCCAGGGACGACAGGTGGAAATTAGCACTGATGCTACAACCTGATGTACAATGCATCTCTCCTGTCAAGGTTAATGCAAAAATTGTGCGCTGTCCCTCTCTCAAAATAAATAAATAAATAAACAACACATTAAAAAGCCACGACACAAACGCAAAAGCCACAACACATTAGAAAGCCACAACGGAAGTGACCGCGGCGACTCTATTTTCCGACGGGCCGATCAAGCGGCAAGTGAAGAAGAAGAACTACAACGTGAAATGAATAATGATAAAACAATAAATTACTTTTACTTACGTTTCCAACTTCTCCGTTCCTTTGCTTTTCACGTTGTAGTTCTTCTTCTTCACTTGCCGCTTGATCGGTCCGTCGGAAAATAGAGTCCCGCGGTCACTTCCGTTGTGGCTTTTTAATGTGTTGCGGCTTTTTAATGTGTTGTGGCTTTTTAATGTGTTGCAGCATTTGTGTTTGTTTTGTGGCGTTTGTATTTATTGCGGCGTTTGCATTGAAATAGAGTCCCGCAGTCATTTCCGTTGTGGCTTTTTTTGGTGTGTTGTGGCTTTTTGTTGTGTTGTTGCATTTGTATTTGTTGCGGCGTTTGCCTTTGTTGTGACCCCTCTCGGCTTCCGTACTCTATGCTCTGAAGAGTCACATTATGATTGTCTTTGTCCTCTTTTGTTTTTACAAAGATTTTTCCAGTTATTTATTGCAGTTCAAGTCGTGAAAGTCCAATGAAGAGCTGGAAATGGTACAAAGGTTAAAACTGAACAGACACAGGTAAAAAAAAAAAAAAGGATAAAAGAACAAAACACAAGTCCAAGCTCTGCCAAAACTACCTCAGGAAAAAAGAACAAGATGGTAAAGTTTGAAAACCTGGAGTGTCCAGCGCAGTGTCCAGATTTAAACCCCATCGAGCTGGTTTGGGATGAACTGGACTGAAGAGTGAAGCAACCTACAAGTGCCACACATTCATGGAAACTTCTGTGACAGACTTTGGAAGAACTTTCTGAACAATATTTGATTTCTGAGTGTGTTTAGCTGTTACATCTGCCAAAGGTGGACACACACATCAATGAAAAGTTTAGAATATGTTTTTGGTCAACAGGAAACAGTAAACAATAAAAAACTGTAAAAAAGTGTGGCGTTCTAAAATTTTTGACCGGTACTGTATCTTGGACTTTATGGCTACGTTCAGACTGCAGCCTGAAGTGACCCAAATCAGATTTTTTGGCCACTATGTTCCTGTATCTGATCTTTTATTGACAGTCTGAACGACACAGATCCGATTTTTTCAAATGTGACCCAGGACACTTGGATATGTGCTCCTGAAACTGATACATATCTGATCTTTTGACATGTGACTTCAGTCTGAACGGCCAAAGTGCATTCATCCACCTACACGTTATCAACAAGCCACAAACGTCACTATTCTGAGCTGAAGTAGGTGAAAATTGTTAATGAACTCCGTGTCACTGAAGTGAAGCACATCACCACTCACCACTCTTGGCTCCGTCTCCACATCCACACGTTCCTTTCAACGGACTGAACCACAAAACACCACGACCAAAAAACCTTCGTCCTTCTCAATCTCCTCCTTAAAACAAGTAAGTTGTTCATGTTCTGGCTCCGGTACGAGAGGAACTTTAAAATCTCCAGGTGCTCGATGCTGCGTCCATGTTTGGACAACTTCTGTAAACACAGAGACGCTCGCTGCGGTTGACGTCGTCGTGTCTCCAGTGTCACATGTGGGACACTTTTGGGCCGTTTAAAGTTCACACTGGAGTCACATACAAGTCACATTTAATTGGAAATGTGAACGACCTCGCAAAAACATCGGATTTCACAAAAAAAAATAAAAAATCCGAATTGAGCGTTAAGCCCTGCAGTCTGAACGTAGCCTATGTCACCAGTGACCTCTCAGATGACAGCAGTGTAAGATTATGGTCCAATATGCTCGTCCGTAAGTTCTGCATGTGCTCCAGTGATGTCAAAATTGCACTTTTCAAATGTTTCTGCTCGTCCTTGTACTGTATACTGAGCATCTTTGGCGCAACTACAAGAAAAAGTTTGACAGACACTCCACCGGAAAGGTTAATGCACCTTTAATATAATATAAAAATGTATATATAAATAAAAATATAAAATGGGTTTAAAGAGCACATTTCCAGAAGCCTGTCTGAGCGTTCATGGTCCTGTTTAGGAGTTTGATTTTCAACAATAAAGTAGAAAGTGACTCACCAAAAAACTGTTGGCTTCTGACTGTAAAGTTATGTGAGAAACTTTTTTTAAATCAGCTCGTTGTTGTGGTTCTTTTGATCATCTTTTGTTCAAAGACAGAGCAGTGCCTCCAGTTAGCGTCACAGTCCCAGGGTTGATGCCGCACAGTGGTTCCGACCTCGTCTGAGCGCATTACGGAATCACGCGAAATGAGGCTGGTGGAGGAAGGGAGGGCATCTGGCTTTCAAATCTGCATAATCACCACGGCGACTGGTTCACTGTTGGAAATCCTCTGGAAAAACAGGAACATCTGCGGAATCAGTGGAATTTAAGAGTGATGAAATGTTTGACAGGTGGCGCTGATCAGAGGCTCGTGAGCGGAGCCCCGGCAGCGAAAACATGTGCTTTAAAAAGAACGCACAATCTGGACGAATACATTGACTTTTTTTTGTGTTAAAGTCGCTGTTCCAGTTTTTTTTCCTTTCGTAAAAATCATGAAAATTAAACAGTTTGTCGTTGTCCAAAGTCTCACTTACCTCGCCTCACTTATTCTGAGCATCTTAACGCTTCCAGACCTAAAGACAATGTCGGTACATTTGTCCTCACCTGGCAAAGCTCTCGATTTACCGTTGGTCTACGTTCCTCTCCTCACCTCTGGTCATGAGCTCTGGGTAATGACGAAAGAACAAGAATGTGGATACAAGAGGTCGAAATGAGTTTCCTCCGCAGGGTGCCTGGGCGCTCCCCTAGAGATAGGGTGAGGAGCTCGGAGTAGAGCCGCTGTTCCTCCACGTCGAGAGGAGCAGCTGAGGCTCAGGGATCTGTTCCGGATGCCTCCTGGGCGTCTCCCTCAGGAGGTGTTCCGGGCATGTCCCACCTGGAGGAGGCCCCGGGGAAGACCCAGGACACACTGGAGGGACTATGTCTCTGGACTGGCCGGGGAACACCTCAGGAAGTGTCTGGGAGTGAGGGGAAGTCTGGGAGTCCCTGCTTAGACTGCTGCCCTTGCAACCCGACCCCAGATAAGCGGTAGAAAATGGATGGATGATCCTCGCCTAGATTTTTTTCTTAATTTTGCGTTTAAAACTTCCCCTTTTACCCACTGATGAAGTGTTATTCATCCTTTTTTTCACTACAACCTGTCATTTCACACAATCTGTTGCTGTAGTCGTGTCACATGGCTGTAATAAAAGCTACAGGACCAGAAATACTAATTTAAAAAGTCTTTCAAACTAAACACACAGCAAACATGTATAAACAATTTTTTGGAAATAAAAAATGTTTAATTTAGGGCCTTTGCTACAAAAGTGCAAAATATCAAAGTCTGCAATTAAACTAAAAATAGCCTTATTGCCTCAAAACTAGAAAGTGCAATGGCCTCATGACTTTCCTGGTGTCAGTCGTGGAAACAGCTGGTGTCAGGTCCAGGGCTCAGAGCCACATCACGTCTGCATTTCCATGGGGTTTATTACATTTGGATTTGTACATTTGGACTGAAATAATAAATCTTTCAAATAAAAATAGCAAGGGGTGCACAATTACGCAGACCAAGATGCGTAATTTTCCATTTAGTTGAGAAATAACTGCACTTAAAGCGGCTTTTTCAATTGTCAACAGATTTTCAACAATTTTCAACAGACGCTCAGAGCAGTCATTTTGACTCACTACACTCGTTGGCAAAGTTTGGGCCGATCAAAACGGACGAAGCGCATGAGTTTGGCGGAAAACAAAGCTCATTTTCCCAGTACCATTACAGAGGATAATGGATAATAACATAATGCCGGAAATATGCTCGGAAAGCCAAAACTGTCAGCTATTCAAGGAAAAAAAGCAAGTTTCTATTGTTTATGATTAGAAAGTTATGCACGGTTATGTAAAACTTGTCGTTGTGGAAAGGTTTTAATTCTTTTCTGCTTTGGTCCATAAACAGATCTGTGCTTTCGAACGTAACGGTTCAGATCACATCCTTGGGAAAAGAGTAAAAAAAGTAAACTAGGTGAGAGAAAGTTGTTTTGCAGCTGGTTTTAGTCACTTTTTGCATGATATAATTGGATCCCCTGCGCAAACCCCACATGTGTGACAGCAGCAGGGGGCGCTGTGCTCACATCTGAACACAGTTATAGCTGCGTTCAGAGGATCTTTTAGTTTTGACCTGGTTTCTCACAGTCAAAACTCTAACACGGTTCAGAGCAAATCGCAGTCGACACTTATTTTTACTGTAACATTTTGTACAGAAAAACAGACCTGAATCCTTCCGCTTTTCACAGGTGAATTTATACATTTTTAGGGTGAATAATTCAGGTTGAAATCCACATAGTTCAACTTCAAAATGGGTTGAAAGTACTTGGCTTCGTGGTACAACCCTTATTCTGACATACCGCCACTCCGACAGACCCTCACCTCGACATTCCGTCATTCCGACTCTTTTTGATGCCGCCATTCCGACACGAAGGTCGTCATTCTGACATCCGCCTCATAGTCTGGTGCGTCACTTCTTTTGCCTTGTATGTGCTGCGTTCTGCGTTTAGTTCTGGACTAAACCTGAACTAAAACCAGGACTAAACCCGGTCTAAATCAGAACTAAACCAGAACTAAAACAAGGACTAAACCAGGACTAAACCAGGACTAAAACCAGGACTAAAACCAGGACTAAACCAGGTCTAAATCAGGACGAAACTAGAACTAAAACCAGGACAAAACCAGATCTAAACCAGGACTAAACCAGGTCTAAAATCAGGACTAAACCAGGACTAAATCAGATCTAAACCAGGACTAAACCAGGTCTAAAATCAGGACTAAACCAGGACTAAATCAGATCTAAACCAGGACTAAATCAGATCTAAACCAGGACTAAACCAGGTCTAAAATCAGGACTAAACCAGAACTAAAACAAGGACTAAACCAGGACTAAACCAGGACTAAAACCAGGACTAAAACCAGGACTAAACCAGGTCTAAATCAGGACGAAACTAGAACTAAAACCAGGACAAAACCACATCTAAACCAGGACTAAACCAGGACGAAAACCAGGACAAAACCAGATCTAAACCAGGACTAAACCAGGTCTAAAATCAGGACTAAACCAGGACTAAATCAGATCTAAACCAGGACTAAACCAGGTCTAAAATCAGGACTAAACCAGGACTAAATCAGATCTAAACCAGGTCTAAAATCAGGACTAAACCAGAACTTAAACAAGGACTAAACCAGGACTAAACCAGGACTAAAACCAGGACTAAACCAGGTCTAAATCAGGACGAATCTAGAACTAAAACCAGGACAAAACCACATCTAAATCAGGACTAAACCAGGACTAAAACCAGGACAAAACCAGGACTAAACCAGGTCTAAACCAGGACTAAACCAGAAACAAAATCAGGACTAAAATCAAGAATAAACCAGAACTAAAACCAGGTCTAAACCAGGATTTAACCAGGATTTAACCAGGGATAAAACACCGCAGTGTCTCCTCCCATATGCCCAAAGTATTTTTCTGAAAAGAGCTCCGTCGCAACTTAATAATTCCCTTGTGTGTCTGAATGGCGGAATGTTGAAAAAAAAATCTAAAGCGCCGCCACTCCGACCAAGAAAAAAAGTGTCAGAGTGCAGGGACGTTTGATAAAAAAATGGAAATGCCGCCACTCCGACAGTTAGAAGTCAAGGTCGGAGCAGCATGTTGGAACATACATATTCTGCTGGTGGTTTTCTGCTCAGACTCAGCGCTCGATGAAAATCCTGTTATCCATTTAGCGTCTCAGCTCATCCAGGAAGATTTTGGAAAACTGGAGATCATCCCCAGTGTTTTTACGCACAAAAAACGCCCAAATAAAACCCTGCAAAATCTGAATAATCCAGAGGGAGTGAGCTGGTACCAATCCACTTTTCTAATGGAGGGTCCGTCCAATGTTTTTCTCTGTGGATAAAGATTATTGCTTTTGTCTGGAATGTTCCACAGTATGGCATTAAACTATTAAACTCTCTATCTTCATGGAGACCAAACCAAATCAAGTTACAAGTCAGATCTGTGGAGAGGCGATCCTGCTCACAGTCAGAAAGTCAGTTTTTCTAGGTATTTTTGAGCTGTAAAACCACCTGTAACTGAATAAATGTAATGTAGAGCTGTTTAAAGTCATATTGCGGAATATTGCCAGCTGAGCAATGACGTATCCATAAAAACAAGCAGGTGAAGGACCTCCCCAACCAAAAAGTTACATAGTGTAGCTTTAAAGTCAGTACTGAGCGTGTGAACCTTTAGTGTTTTATATAATAGTGTAAAAGAGGCATCTGAACTAAGCTCTAAGTCGAGATTTCTGAACTTGTGAGTGTCTGGTGAACATCTAGTGCGTCTGATCTCTGAAAACATGAACCATCTCTAACACGACACACACACACAGAACACACTCACTATCATCATCATCATCACCATCATCATCATCAGCATCATCAGCATCATCATCATCAGCATCATCCCATCATCATCATCACCATCATCATCATCAGCATCATCATCATTCATCATCAGCATCATCATCATCAGCATCATCATCATCAGCATCATCACCATCACCATCATCATCACCATCATCATCATCAGCATCATCATCACCAGCATCATCATCATCACCAGCATCATCATCAGCATCATCATCAGCATCATCAGCATCATCAGCATCATCAATCATCATCATCATCATCAGCATCATCATCAGCATCATCACCATCACCATCATCATCACATCATCATCATCAGCATCATCATCACCAGCATCATCATCAGCATCATCATCAGCATCATCATCATCAGCATCATCAGCATCATCATCATCATCAGCAGCAGCATCATCAGCATCATCAGCATCATCATCATCATCACCATCATCAGCATCATCATCAGCATCATCATCACCACCATCATCATCATCATCATCTGCAGCAGCAGCAGCAGCAGCAGCATCATCATCATCATCATCACCATCATCATCATCAGCATCATCATCACCACCATCATCAGCATCATCACCATCATCATCATCAGCAGCAGCAGCAGCAGCATCATCATCATCATCATCACCATCATCATCATCAGCATCATCATCATCATCATCAGCATCATCATCATCATCATCATCACCATTCATCATCATCAGCAGCAGCATCACATCATCATCATCATCATCAGCATCATCACCATCATCATCAGCAGCAGCAGCAGCAGCAGCACATTCATCATCATCAGCATCATCATCATCATCATCATCATCATCATCATCATCATCATCATCATCCATCATCATCATCAGCATCATCATCATCAGCATCATCATCAGCATCATCATCATCAGCATCATCATCATCATCAGCATCATCATCATCATCATCATCACCATCATCATCATCAGCATCATCATCATCATCATCATCAGCATCATCATCATCAGCATCATCATCACATCATCATCATCATCAGCATCATCATCAGCATCATCACCATCATCATCAGCAGCAGCAGCAGCAGCATCATCATCATCATCATCATCAGCATCATCATCATCAGCATCATCACCATCATCATCAGCAGCAGCAGCAGCAGCAGCAGCATCATCATCATCATCACCATCATCATCATCATCATCATCATCATCATCATCATCATCAGCATCATCATCATCATCAGCATCATCAGCATCATCATCATCATCATCATCAGCATCATCATCAGCATCATCATCATCATCATCAGCATCATCATCATCATTATCAGCATCATCATCATCATCAGCAGCATCACCATCATCATCATCATCATCATCATCAGCATCATCATCACATCATCATCATCATCATCAGCATCACCATCATCATCATCATCATCATCCCTCTGTCACAGAAAGAACACTCATATTCCACTGAGTCACTGTGATTGGTCCTTTCTACCACGGCTCTACAGAGATTTCCTGTACGCCGCTTTCCTTTCTGTCAGTATACATTGAGTAATAATGTGTTTAATGCAGCTTTGCCACATTTGTTTATGTTTTAGAGAAACGAAACTTAAAACCACATGGCTAATTTGCATTTTTAACATTTCATATTTAGACCCAGTGTTGGGGAGTAACAGATTACATGTACTGGAGTTACGTAATCAGAGTACAAATTATGAGTAACTGTATTCAGTTACAGTTACTGTTTCCATGAGTGGTAATTGGATTACAGTTACTTTGCTGAAATAAATGGATTACACTGTGATATTTTCCTATTTTCACATTTTGGGCTATATCCCTTTTTTTTTTTTTTTGGTAATTCCACTCATTGCTGGACACTAAACCAGGACTAAACAAGGACTAAAATCAAGTCTAAACTAGGACTAAACCAGGACTAAAACCAGGTCTAAACCAGGACTAAACCATGTCTAAAACAGGATTTAACAGGACTAAATCATGCTGTGCAGACCGTGTTTCTTCTTCTATCAATAATATTGTCAATACGGTTAAGTAAAGACTGGACTTTTCATTTTCTTTTATCAGACAAAACATCTGATGTTACGATATCCTGGTCTTTGCTTCTCTACAGCAAATCAAGTAATCCAAAGTATTCAGATTACGTTACTCACTTTAAGTAATTTAATGGATTACATTACAAACTACATTCTGGTGTATGTGATCTGTGATCTGTAGGGGATACATTTTGAAAAGTCACCTTCCCAACACTGTTTAGACCTAAAAATTTGATCTGTTCTACACATGTAGGTGTCGTAAAGTGACTGAAAATTCACTTTGAAAGTTTTGAAATTTTGTCAGTGAAAAAGAGTTTTTTTTTTCTTTTAAATTTAGTTGATGCGGTTTATGTTCAGGTGCCCTCAATAGTCCGGAAATTAAGATATATAAAAGGGTAAATATTCCAGTTTTTATGTAGCACTTTTCCACCTTCATGACACTCAAATCTCTTTACACCAATGAACCATTCACACCACATTCACACACAAGTGTACGCAGACACTGGAGTTAAGCGTCATGCCCGAGGACACAACAATAGTGTTCATCTGCAGGAGCTAGAATTGCACCGCCAACCCTCACCTCAGTGGACAAACGCTCTGCCAACTGAGCTTTCGTGAAATAAGCATGTTTTATACTTTAACATGGGGACGAGCAGGCGGTGGACCCCTGAAAAGTTACATCGTGCCCCTTTTTGTTAAACTCTCCTTCTCTCCAAAGGTGACGCATGTGGTGTGTTGGACCCCGCCCGTCGCCGTGGTGATGCTCCCGTCTGCACCTGCCGGGCCTGTCTGCCTCTTATCTCCTGTCGGTGTGTTTTTAAACAGAACTCAGTCGTGTTCCCGCAAGATAAAAACGCTGTAATTTCACCAACGCTCCGAGGTCCAAACCCAGAGCCAAAGAATCCCCTCCTGTCTCCTCGCTCACAGACTCTGAAACACATTTTTATTTACGAATGAGTCAAGTTTGTTTAAAGGGCCCAAATTACGCTGTTTCGTGATCTGTTATAATGTCGTCCCTCGCTATCATGGTTCAACTTTCGCAGTCTTGCTGTTTCACGGATTTTTTTTGGGTGCAATTTTGCGTGCTTTTTTTTTTGACAGCGTATGAACGTGCATTGTGTATTACGGGCGGGTAGTAGGGTAATTACACACGGGTGGGTCAGGACTAAACCAGGTCTAAACCAGGACTAATCTTGGACTTAAGGGAGAGAACCCCGAGTAGTTTGTCCGTACAGCGAGATCGGGTAATTGCCGCGTTTTTTCCTCCGTGAGGTGCGGAGCTCTACACCGGTTCTTTCTCCTGTGGTCACCTCCGAGCCCGTCCCGACAGTGAGTCCTGTTTTAGTCCTGTTTTAGTCCTGTTTTAGTCCTGTTTTAGTCCTAGTTCAGTCCTGGTTTAGTCCTCCTCTTCAGTCCTGGAATCAGTCCTGGGTTAGTCCTGGTTTAGTCTTGGTTCAGCCCGTGGCGTAGGCAGCGCAAATGTTTGATATACTCTTGGGTTAACGGGCAGGTGCGGGCGGGTGCGGTCCTGTACTGTGCAGGTGCGAGTCTCCGAAAATGGGCCCGTGCAGGACTCTGCGCTGTTGGGCTCCATTACTGAATAAATGAATCTTGGGTTCGTTACATAAAGAAGGAGGAAAATAACAAAAGGACGACAGCAGCAATAAGTTTTAAGAAGGATGTAAAACGTGTTGTAAGTGTCCTGTGTGAGAAAAGTGTATAAAGTTTGTGCTGAGGGGTTTTACAGACTTAAAACAGATAGAATAATTGTAAAATATAAAGTTGACTATTTCATGGATTTGACCTATCGCGGGTTATTTTTAGAACGTAACCCCCACGATAAACGAGGGACCAGTGTACACTAGACGGTTTGCAAGAACCCCAAAAGTGCGAGTTCGGGCACCAGCCAATCAGCAAAGAGCCAGACATTCTGTGTTGGCAACAAGTTCCCACATTGAGGATTTAAAGCCGGAACAAAGAGAATGTTTGGTGAATTTTATCAAGGGGAAAGATGTTATTGTCTTTCTTCCTACGGGATTTGGGAAAAGCTTAATATACCAGTTATCCCCATTAGCGACGCATTACATATATCATGACCAAATAGCAGCGATTGGTTAAATAAAAAAAAGTACCCACCTACTGTCGAGTAGGCCTGTAATGATAATCAATAAATCAATTAACTTTTCCGGCCACGACGAATTCTATTTGCAGCTTGTTTGTTTTCCTCGCTCTCTCTTACTCTCAAAGAGACTGAATGTTAGAAGCTTCTATCGCTCTCTGACTCCTCTCGTTTAACAAGCGTAATGACGCTTGAACCAACGTGCCACAGCAGATGCACGCGTAGTCTGAGTGCAGAACACGCCACTGTCTGTGCGACTAAACATGAAGCCGCAACACAAGTTAGCGCCGCTGTCAGAGTGACAAAACAGTTCATCGCCGAGCGTCAAAACAAGTCACGATGCCGAATCAACACTGGTGAGTGGGACACGTCTCAACAGCCACGAGCGTCAAATGCAGCGAAACGCAAACGACGAGAAGAAATGTGTCAAACCCCAACAGCCGACATAAACCCATACCTGAGCGACACAACAAGCCCCGCCCCCAGGAGACCCCGAAATCCACTGAAATCCCACAAGACACCGACACGACACCAGACAGAACAGAGACTCCCTCAGAGCGAAACAGGATCCTGTGTCGCAGGTTTATACGAACACTTCAAGACCAAAACGCCGAGGCAACAGCAGCAGCCACAGAGACACGAGACACAATATTCCAATGTAAGTCAGTGTCTAAAATAACTTTTAAGGGCAATTTTGTTACAGAGACTTAATAATCCATTTTATTTATTGTTTTGGTTGTATTTGGTTCAGCAATGGTTTATTCAAGTGCATTTTTGTGAACAAGTCCTCGCTGTAAACCAGACTTACATTAGACTAGTCCTGTGTTAACAAGTCTGTTTTATTTAGGCCTGTTGTTTTTGTTTGTCTTGCCGTTCCTGTGTTAAATGTTCTTTAGAAAGTAAGGTTTATTTGTCTTTGAAAGGGTGTGTTTGCATTTTTATTTCATGGTCGTTATAATAGTTGAAAATGGTCTCAAAATGTCAATATTATCGTTTATCGCAATAAATTCTTGTTCAATTATTCGTCCAGCAAAATCTGTTATCGTTACAGGTCTACAGTCGAGCGAACGAATCCTAATGCTGCGAGGTCAAACGGTTCTACGAAGTGAAACCGGCTGATGAATCAGGCTACGGTTAAACTGTATACCCCAGTAAAATGCTGAGAAGGTTTAAACGGTATCAAAATTTGGATACCGCCCAACCCTAGTAAATATCTCTACGGAGCCCTACACAGATATAAGGCCACGTGGGAATAAAAAAGAAAGCACCATGATTTAATGTTGAAAATCAGTACGGAGTGTTTTCCTTAGTATCGAAATCAAGTTTAAATTTTATCCCCGTGACCCGTTGTGCTTCCATTTTATCTCCCTCCTCGCACAACACGCAAGAAAGAGACACAGCGGAGTAATGCGTGAGGAGCGTGCTCTGTTGTCCCAGCAGGGCCTCCGTACTTCCTCCCCCTTCACATCAAACGCGCCGCTCCCAAGGTCGACGCGAATCACGGCTAATCTAATTCCGCTCCGTTTAGAATGCGCTAACATGTCCGAAAACCACTCGCCAGATCCGTGCCCGCGCTCAGGCCGGGGAATAATGCAATCACCGCACACACTCAGAGCAGCCGAGCCGAGCACGTTAAAGAGGTCAGGATCTGGGGTCAACGCCGGCGGAGCTCAGACGACATCACAGCGTTTTATAAGAATAATATTTAAACGTCCAATATTACACAAAACTGACTCCCGTGAGCTTTAAGTCGTGTTTCATTCACATGTTTGAGTAACACTTTATTATTCGTCTGTCTACATTTGTCCAAAGGAGTGGTGTGTAGAGTTTAAAAACACACTGGAGCACTTCCTGTATTACTGCACGATGACATCACAAGGTGGAACAGAGTGTTTTCAGTTTGCGAGAAGAACTTAGAGGCCTAAACATGCAGGGTTTGTGTGTTAAACGTGTGTGAATGAAACAAAACACAAAAGTCCAGGTCTGTTTGTGACGAGGAAATGACATTAGAACAAAAATCAGAAAACAGTGTAACAGTAAATTAAATATAATCACAGTTTTGTTTTGTTTTTTATTAAATATAATCACAGTTTTATTTTTATTTATTAGATATAATCACAGTAAAATTTTATTTATTTATTAAATATAATCAGTTTCATTTTTATTTATTTATTTATTAAATATAATCACAGTTTTATTTTTGTTTATTTATTAAATATAATCACAGTTTTATTTTTATTTATTAAATATAATCATAGTTTTATTTTCATTTATTAATTAAATATAATCATAGTTTTATTTTTTATTTATTATTTTTAAATATAATCACAGTTTTATTTTTGTTTATTTATTTGTTTGTTAGTTTGTTTGTTATTTGGTAGTTTATTTGTTATTTATTTGTTTTGTTTAGTTTTTTTTGTTTGTTTATTTGTTAATTTATTTCTTTTTTTTGTTTATTTCTTATTGTTTTTAGTTCATTTGTTATTTGTTTGACAGTTTATTTGTTTGTTAGTTTATTTTTGTTATTTGTTTATTTATTTGTTAGTTTATTTGTGATTGTTTGTTAGTATATTTGTTATTTGTTAGGTTATTTATTTACTTGTTATTAGTTTATTTGTTATTTACTTGTTACTTTGTTAGTTTATTTATTATTTGTTTGTTTATTTGTTACTTGTTTGTTATTTGTTTGTTTTTATTAGTGTTAGTGAAATGAGTCTAACCTCTTTTATGCATTTTAATGTTGAAGTTTCACACTCACAGAGAACAGGTGACAGACCCTCCGCCAGAAAAGTTACACACTGAACCTTTAAATATTTTCCAGGTGGAATCGCTGTCACGGCTCCCGCTGCTGCTCGCCCCCCCTCACAGATTCTTATATAGATCTCCTCCTCCTCCTCTTCCTCCTCCTCCTCCACCGCTGATCAGAAAACAGTTTAACGCTTTAAATATATTATTATATTATTTGTTTGTTAATGTATTTGTTATTTGTTTGTTAGTTTACTTGTTATTTGTTAGTTTATTTGTTATTTACTTGTTAGTTTATTTATTGTTTTTAGTTTATTGGTTATTTGTTTCTTTATGTGTTATTTGTTTGGTAGTTTAATGATTTGTTGTTTATTTGTTTATTTGTTATTTATTTGTTATTTGGTAATTTATTTGTTATTTACTTGTTAGTTTATTTGTTACTTGTTAGTGTATTTATTATTTGATAGTTTATTTGTTATTTGGTAGTTTATTTTTTATTTATTTGGTAGTTTATTTGTTATTTGTTTGTTTATTTTTTGGTAGTTTATTTGTTATTTGTTTGTTTAGTTGTTATTTGTTTGGTAGTTTATTATTTGTTATTTATTTGTTTATTTGTTATTTGGTAGTTTAATTATTTATTTGTTAGTTTATTTGTTATTTGTTTGTATTTTATTATTTTTTTTAGTTTATTTGTTATTTTGTTTATTTTTATTTATTTGGTAGTTTAATTATTTATTTGTTAGTTTATTTGTTAAATGTTAGGTCATTTGTTATCTGTTTGTTTATTTGTTATTTGTTTGTTATTAGTTTATTTGTTTATTCATGTTTGTTTTTATTTGTGTTAGTGATATGAGTCTAACCTCCTTTATGCATTTTAATGTTGAAGTTTCACACTCACAGAGAACAGATGACAGACGCTCTGCCAGAAAAGTTACACACTGAACCTTTAAATATTTTCCAGGTGGAATCGCTGTCACGGCTCCCGCTGCTGCTCGCCCCCCCTCACAGATTCTTATATAGATCTCCTCCTCCTCCTCTTCCTCCTCTGTCGCCGCCGCCGCTCGTGTTTCCGCCGCGCTGCAGACGTTCTTATCTGGAATAGTATCAAATTATGATTAGTGTCAGTGCGCCGCCCTGGTGGCACTATCTGATCTGAAGCGAAGAGAAACAGGCTAATTATCCACACCGAGGTTTCACGGAGCAAGTTTGACAAATTACAAATGTTGACCTAAAGTTACCTCTGCTGCCGCGAGGTTAACAGCAGGAATTCAGTCAGGATTTGCGCCATTAAGTGTTTCCAAAACGAAGGATGTGATTATTGACTTTCGAAAGCGAGCGCCTCAAAATGTCCTTACTGTTACGACCCAGCTCGCTTGGGGTGAGGGAAGTACCGTATTTTCTGAGCTATTAGACGCATCTTAAGCCTCCAACCCCATCAAAAAACGACTGCGCCCCACAATCCAGAGCGCCCCACACACGAATCCACCCGGGTGTCCCAGCACGACTTCAGTAAACTACAAAGCCGCAAAAATGCAGCGTATGCAAACACACACGGAGCAGACAGCGACCGCACAGCGAAAACACACCCACAGACACATTCATCACTCCACGTCGACGAGGAACGGAACAGAGGAACGAACCGAAAAAGCGAGCGCAACGTGCCACTTCTAGACACGACTGAACAACTGAGTCACTGCGAACACGCCGACAATCCGTTGGTCCCAGACAGCACCTCCCTACACGCCACAACTGAACAAACCCCCACTGTGAACGCCACAAACAAACAAAACCACTCACCCATCACACTGTTGGGTTTCATTTAAAGTCCAGGGTGTTTTATTTGTGAAAAAAGTTTGAAAAAAGACCTTTTAATGACAGTGCGTCTTATAATCCAGAGCGACTAATAGTGCAGAAAATACGGTAACAAAAAAACAAGAAAGGAAAATGGAATAAATGAAGTAATGTTTAATTAACAGAAATGTAAAGGTAAAGTAACAAAACAGACTAAAATATACAGAAAATAATCTAAACTAAGAAACAAAACAACAGAGTTAACAAACAAGTTTTGTACCACAAAACAGGTCCTGCAGGAACCAAAATGACGAGGCCACAGCAGCAGCCGCAGAGAGACGAGACACAATATTCCAATGTAAGTCAACGACTAAAATCACTTTTACGGGCAATTTTGGTACAGAGACTTTTTATTATTGTTTTCAAGTGCAGTTTTTGTTTACAAGTTCTCACTGTAAGACATTTTATTACATTAGGCTGTTCTTATGTTAACAAGTCTATTTTATTTAGGCCTGTTGTTTTTGTTTGTCTTGCAGTTCCTTTGTTAAATGTTCTTTAGAAAGTAAAGTTTATTGATCTTTGAAAGCGTGCGTCATTATATTAAAGCTCCGCTGCGCAACATGCAAACAAACAACACCGTGTGACGTCATCGGCCGCGCAGGTGTGAACACGAGCCACAAAACTGGAGGTAACAGCGTCCGAGCACAACACAGATCAAAAGTCACTGGACGTCCCTGAGCAAATCCAGTGCCTCAGTTGAAACAAAAAACAAAAAACTGTTGTGTCCTGTGTGCGCTGTGTGTTATATATATGTAAATTATTTATCGATACCTGATCGGACCATAACGTCCAAGTTCGGATCGAGTCCGTAGTCACGTGATCGGCTCCGATTTCCGATCACGTGATTGGATCCGGTCAACACGAGTAGAAATGCTAATTTTTCCTTTTTAAATGTTTTGACAAGATCTTAATGTGAATCATTACAGTCAGAACAGAAAGAATTCAGATTTAAAAGTGATAAATAACAGGTATTTGTCAAGTGTCTGCACTGAAATGGAAGAATCATGTCCTTTGTAGTTCCTGCTGTTTTACTGCATAGTACTGTATATTACTGTAGTACATTTGAGTATCACAGTACTTCAGTTTCAGTCAAAATACCAAACAGAAGTGGGAGGGACATGTTCCAGTTTGTTCCTTTAAACTTAAGCGCCGCATTTATCAACTGTAAAGAGAAAAGTATTTTCTAAAAACAGATATATATATTTTTAGGAGAAGCATCGAGTCTTCTCAAGTCATGGGCCTCAAGTCCGAGTCACTGACCTTCAAGCCCAAGTCGAGTCCCAAGTCTTAGTCCATTTTATCAAGTTGAGTCTCAAGTCTTAAAAATAGTATCACAAGTCTGACTCAAGTCCAAGTCCCCACCTCTGGATTTTCAAAATAAAACCCTGGGACATTCCTGGTTTGTGTTGGTTGGTAATAATAAAATAGTGAAACGAGTGCATAATTAAGGAAGATTAGATCAGTATAGTCTCATTTTCTTTGTGTTTCGGTCGTTTTTAAGCAACTTTTCTGTATTTTACCTCAACAAATGATCATTTTTGCCTTTCTTTAACTGTTGGCAGGTAAATTGTAATTATAGTTTATGACATTTTCGAAGCAGCAGGTACAGAAACGTCTTTTGGAGCCAGAAACGTGGGTTAGTTATGTCCATTTCTATGCACAGTCTAAGTATTTTTAGCTACAAACTTCACTACGATGAGTAATCAGATGCACTTCTAGCGCCCCCTGTTGACGGCCACTATAGACACATTTCAGGGCTTCATCAGCTTTGAATCTGACTCAAGTTTTAAAACAGAAATGACACAGATTTAGGGACAAAAAGGATCAAAAATACAATAAATAAATGTCGTCTTCTGTGGAGATGAGGAGGAGACATGAGGAAGTAAACAAAAGCCGCTTCCTGCTGCTGCAAATCCACTGATCCCTGAGCTATGACTGCCACCTGGTGTTTACTCAGGGAATTGCACGCACAGTTTGTTTTTCATGGTGTTAAAAATATGAGGATTTGCTCGTCGAATTTAGTTTATAAATGATTCTAATCTTCAAATCTTGGACTTACAGGGAGGATATGTAGAATTTATGGTCCAGATTTGTTAAATATGTCCAGAGATACAGGGGGGTCCGGTCAAGTGGTAACGGAGGGAAACAGGGTCAGATTTTTTACATTCAAATGTCTCTTATTCAGAAACTAGAGGAACTATTGAAATAAGTAAAGTATCAGAATGTAGGAAAGAGTTACACTCCAACAGGGTCAAGTTAAACCTGTGATATTCTTTCAAGTTGTTGACAAAAAATTTACAAACTCATGTCGGTAACGGAGGGAATGAAATATGCAGCACTTTTTGGGCAATAAATCCAAACAGTGATAACTCTTGGTTCTCACTTACATATCCTTAACAAACTGGTTTGAATATTTGCTTCATATAGTTTTCTACCATATGGTACAAGATTAGGTTGAAAAACCTCTTGACTTTTTGACTCATGAGATTTTTTATTAAGAAAGTTCATGGTAACGGAGGGAAAAGTAACGGAGGGAAAATTGTACAAACAAGTAGAAGGTGCAGGATTTTACATCATTTGTCGGTGTTTTCTTCTGAATACTTTGATATTACTTCAAAATGAAAGAAACTATTTCTATAAAATATGTCAGTCCTTCCAAGCAAATTTTTATCATTTTAAATACTTTTTTTTTTTTTTTTTTTTTTGGAAAAATCCTGTCCCTTCATCAACAGTTCAAAGATGGAATAACACAAGATATGATGAAATACATCCATTTATTTACATGATTTTGCAGGTCTTTGAAATTTGGGAAATAATTTTTGTTCCATGTTTCATACATGGTCTGTTTAAAACATATGTAACTTTAGAACCAAAAATGGTACAGAAAAAAGGTCAACAGTTTGATAAACTAGAGTACATATGTATCTGTTCAATACACTTTTATATCAGATGAAATTAACTTGAATTTTTAGCCTTGTTGTTTACTTCTGCTTGACCGGGCCCAAGGTAAACACGTTCAAATCAAATCAAAGCTTTTACAGAAACGATTATAATGCTCCTTTATTCTTAATTACAGAAACATTGGTGATGATGTCGAAATTGTTCATGTTATAATTTGGTGTTTTGGTTCTATTCTCTCTATTCTCAGAAAGCAGAATGAGCCTCACATGTCCACATTACATTATTTATTTTAATACCTAAAAAACTATTTGTTACGCACTAATTGTCTCTCTAAAGTAGTAGGTTAGGTCTGGCCTTATACACGTTTGTAAGATGAGCTAAACATTAATATAACATCGTTCACATTGTAACTGATGAAAAGTGAACAGCTAAAGACATTAGTCTGTTACTCTGACCCTCTGATCCTCACTGAACTGTTTGTTTTTTCCTCTTGGACACATTTGGTGAAGTTTGTGCAGAGGAGATGAGTTTTTCTCTCAGCTCAATCATGGTGTAATGGGAGGGAGGGGCCTCTAGGTGGCGGTGTTGTCTTTTTATTTACCGTCACATTTACCAAGAAACATCCAAAAACTAATTCTTATTGTAACTTTGGCCTGGAGTTTTTAGTTTAATAATCAAATGTTCTGAACATGAACGAGCAAAAACACAAACTTATATTTATTATATTATTATTATTATTATTAAGTTTTATAAAGTGTTAGTGTGAGTTTATAAAACTTTATTTATATTATATTATTATTATAAAATGTTTAAAGTTTAGTTTTTAAATGTTTAATTAGAGTGAAGTGATTAAAGCCAAAAGAAAACAACCATCCACATGAAAAGTATCAGGGACTAAACCAGGACTAAACCAGGTCTAAACCAGGACTAAACCAGGTCTAACCCAGGCCCAGAACTATAACGTGAGACTGTGACGTCATACATCGTGTCTATTTTTACCCTTTATATGATTTTTGTGTGTGTGTGTGTAAATGTTGTAAGAAAAAAAAAGAAAACAAAAAACATTGTCCCAGATGTGAAATGTAATAATAAATAATAAAGTCTAATAATAATAAGAAGAAGAATGTTCAATAAGTGTTGACTCCTCCTCCTCGTGGCGGCGCGTGCATCAGTTCCTGTGTTTTTTTAAAGGTGCGAGTCACATTTTACTGCTCCGCTTTTATTTCACTTTATCGAGTTTTAAAGAGCAGAAAAACGCCCCCGGACTGAGAGCTGAGACCAGGAAACATCTCAACTCGCGTGAGTATCATCCACAGAGGTTTTTCTCGGTTTGGTGCTGATTTTTGTCGAGTTTTCAGTGAAATTGTGAAGTTTCATGCGTCACCTGCAACAACAGAACCAAACCGAAAAGTTCAACATGCAACCGGGAACAGACGATAAAAGTGTTTATTTTGGTTTAGACCTGGTTTAGTCCTGGTTTAATCCTGGTTTAGTCCTAGTTTAAACCTGGTATAGACCGGGTTTAGACCTAGTTTAGTCCTGGTTTAGTTCTGGTTTAGTCCTGGTTTAGTCCGATTACTTGTTTCATAAAGAGAAAAAAGCACATATTTTATTGAGATTATAGTAAGAATTCTGATTATTTATTTTGGTTTGGACCTGGTTTAGTTCTGGTTTCACGTGTGTGTGTTTTTAGCAGGGAGTGAAAGTGAAAGTAAAGAAACTCGACAGATTCTCTTCTTATTACCTCCGCCAAGGAGGTTATGTTTTTGCTGGCGTTTGTCTGTTTGTTTGTTTGTTTGTTTGTTTGTTTGTTTTGTTGTGTGTTTGTTTGTTTGTCTGTTAGCAACATAACTCAAAAAGTTATGGACCGATTTTGATGAAATTTTCAGGATTTGTTGGAAATGTGAAGGAAGAAATGATTTCATTTTGGGGCTGATCCGGAAGAAATCCTGGATTCTGGATCACTTTGAAATTTTAGTTAACATTGTGGTAAATGGGGCCAAAAATTTTGTTTCTCAATATCTCGGTTAATTATTGACCAAACCCCATGAAATTTGACCCAGGGATGGACAATGGGATCCTCTTTCATAATCCAAAGGCTGATCCGGATCTGATCCAGAAGACTGATTTTATCGCAATTTATATAAAGAATGGGGGTAGTCCTTGGCGGAGGTCTGCGCTCTCTGACTGCTTTTCTAGTTTCTCAAATAAATTACAAATTACACATCTTGGTCTGTGTAATTGTACAGCTCTTGCTATTTTTATTTTCAGATTTATTTCAGTCCAAACGTACAAATCCAAATGTAATAAACCCCATGGAAATGCAGGAAGGATGTGGCTCTGTGCCCTGGACCTGACACCAGCTGCACCAGGAAAGTGTTTGGAGGCAATAAGGATATTTATAGTTTATTTACAGACTTGATACGTTACACTTTTGTAGCTAAGGCCCGAAATAAAAGTTGTTTGTACATGTTCACTGTGTGTTTTGTATGAAATAGTGTGGATTTTATTTTAGTTTTTGTATTTCTGGTTCTGTGGCTTTTATAACAGCCACATGACACAACTCACAGCAGCAGATTGTGAAATAACAGGTTGTACTGAAAAAAAAAAGGATGTATAACACTTCATTAGAGGGTAAAAGGAGGAGTTTTGAACGCAAAATTAAGAAAAAAATCCAGGCGAGGACAAATGGACTAAAACTGTCTTTAGATCTGGAAGGTTTAAGTCATGTTCTTATGCTGTTCCCTCGTCAATAACACACTTTTTTCCGACATATTCACCTCTGGGTCCCTCTGTACACTGCTCCTGCCTGCTCCTGTCTGCTCCTGTCTGCTCCTGTCTGCTCCTGTCTGCTCCTGCCTGCTCCTGTCTGCTCCTCCTTGCTCCTGTCTGCTCCTGCCTGCTCCTGTCTGCTCCTGCCTGCTCCTGTCTGCTCCTGTCTGCTCCTGTCTGCTCCTCCTGTCTGCTCCTGTCTGCTCCTGTCTGCTCTGTCTGCTCCTGCCCGCTCCTGTCTGTATATTGAGTGGTTGTGACAGCGGTTTTAGCCGACGCCGTGTGAGGTTGTGGATTTCACTTTTAATTGAACCACATTCTTGTTCGCTGACCACAGACCCACAACCCCCCCCCCCCACCACGCACACACACACACACACACACTTCTCTTTCATATTCCAAATTGAAAGATACAAGACAAATATTTATGGAAAACACAATTAATATGAGGGGGACTGTAGTCCTTGGCGGAGGTCTGCGCTCTCTGAGTGCTTTTCTCGTTTTTTTATTTGTTTTTCTGAAGGTGTTCACTCCAGTGTCTCTCACAGAATTCCACTGAGCTCTTCTCATGAGAATGGATTTATCTTCCAGAGGAACAAAAAAGTTAGATTCCTTTAAAGGAATAGTGAAAAAAAGCAGAGTTAATAACAGAAGTGTCAGAGCAGATGCTCCTTTGAACCATATTGTGACATTCTGTAAAAGTGTCTGAGCTGTTCTAAAACTCTGCTTCTCTTGGGACGTCACGATTAATCTGTGAATCTCTGGTTCAGGTGATGGTTGGAGCTTTGTGTGGGTAAACGTGCTCACTCACTGTCCACTGTTTTCTGTGGTCTTCCTCAGGTCCATGATGAGTGACTCTGTGAAGGAGCCGCCTCCAGGGGGCAGCACTGATCCAGGGTGAGTGCACTGTTCAAATGAACCTTTCATTATCAGTGAAGCAGCAGCAGCTGAAGAGCCAAGAGAGTCTGACTGCAGACCTGCCCCCAGAGGACCCTGCCCCACAGACCTCCACCTGGACGCACCTCCACCCACACGTCCCTCTCCATTTTATTACTTCACTTCTGAAGCTTCATTACACTTTTATCAGATGCTTTAGTTCACTGTTGTTGAAGGTGATTTATATATATATATATATATATAAATTTAATTACCAATCCATTTCTAAAAATGTCCTTTTTTAAAAACTTCTTAGCTTGTCGTTTCCGTGGGGAAATGAGCAGTTTAAAACACGTCATCACAAAATATAATTGTCAACATGTAAATAGCAAAGGCGGATTAGATGTATGTTATTAGGTTCTTTTTTTCAGACCTAGAGTGTTATTTCATACCTGACAGTTTCCTGTGACGTGTCTGGTCAGCTGATTTAAACAGGACTACGGATTAGATGTAGTTTGTCCGTGTGTGTTGCCGAAGACCCTGAGTCTGGTTAAGATCAGGCACAAGTCTGTAATGGTTAAGGTTTGGAAAAGAGTTTGGGTCTGTCTTTAGTCTAAAACCACATAAACTTTTGTAATGTTACGTTGAAAAAAAAGCAGTGATGAAATCTGGGACTTTGTCGGTGTCTTAGGGACGTGTGGATGGAGGTGACTCACGTGAGGGTCCTCTGGGTGGAGGTCTGCAGCAGAGCCCTCTCTTAAGAGCAACTGTGACTCATGTTTTTCAGGAACAGACCAGAAGTTTTGTCCTTAAAGAGTGACCGCTCCATGCATCCTCCTCTAGTGTTTAAAGAACCAGGACCAGAGACTGAGTAAGACCCTGGCACCTTCTCATCAGAGTTCAGAGCTTTAGTTCCTCTCACAGTCGGGTCGGCCTGTCACAATAACACATTTAAAACTCGATATTTTCCTCCTGAGAAATACTGAGATAAACGGTGATGTTCAAACTACTTTATGCTGCTGACACGAAGCAGGACAATCCCAGTAAACCTGTTTTAAATAAACTGTATCATTAAAAACTCTGAGCTACAACAATGATCAGAATGAAGCAACAGAAGTTTTTTTCTTCCTGAGAGACACAAACTTATCCAGGATTAAAGGTCATGTTATTACACTCCACATTCTGTTTATCCAGGAACAGAACTCACCCTCTGTCGATCATAAAGTCTAACTGTGCTCATGTTTTTACAGAGACCACCTGTCCTTAAAGAGTGACCGCTCCAAGAGTCGACCTCCAGACTTTAATGAACCAGGACCAGAGTCTGAGTAAGACCCTCAAGAACCTCTGCTCCTGCCACTGCACTCCTGTTGCTCTGCTCCTGTCGCTCTGCTCCTGTCTCTGCTCCTGTCACTCTGCTCCTGTCACTCCTGTCACTCTGCTCCTGTCACTCTGCTCCTGCCTCCTCCTTGACCTGAACCTGTTGAGCCTGATCTTT
>NW_026571140.1:42131798-42147534 GCF_026225935.1 Boleophthalmus pectinirostris
TGTCTTCAGCCATTTCTTTGCAACGGTGTCTGTAGAGCAGTTCTTGGTGACATTTTTTTTTCTTATTTTGATCTCTTTAAAAAACAATAATAATAAATACAAAGAATATTACTGCTGTGTTAGTTTTTCATACACATACAAATAATCGTGCTGACTTTACTATAAAATAATTTGTTACATTTGAAGTTGAAATAAAAATGAGCATTAAACAGAAATAAACCCTAACAAAAGAAGTTTGTGTTTATTTATTCTGATATATCTGGTCTCTGAGCTGATCTGAGGTCAGCCGTCACTTCACAAACTCCTCTCTCTCTCTCTCTCTCTCACACACACACACACACACACACACACACACACACACACACACACACACACACACACACACACACACACACACACACACACACACACACACACACACACACAGGGCAGAGCAGGGGCTGCACAACGTCACTAAAGTCAAGTTAAAGGTGATAAAAGTCTGAACCACGACTGGAACAAAAGGCTTGAAGCGCACGTGACAGGTTTCCGCGTTTCTCTGATTCTGGCTTGGTTTGGCGAGACGGCACCTGGGGTCAATATTTCTCAGAATGTTGCATAAGTTCTGAGTGAGTTTGAGGAAGTTGCAAAGAAAAGTAGAAAGAGGAGTTCTACAGCACAATCCCTCCACCTGCTGTACATCATCAAAAACTCTATCCAAAACGAAAAAACACAACTGTTGTGTAATTTTAACAAGTTGTGGCCCTGCACCAAAAGCAATACACTAGATAAAATTTGTAATAAAGTCTTAAATCTAATGAAACGTTTTAGTGAAATGAGCAGTTTAACCCGTCATATGCATTTAAAAGTTCCCATATAAAGCTTTATTTTTAGCAAGCCTCTGCATTGATATTCTATGTAACTATAACAGTTTAAACTTAAATTTATAAGTATGTGTGTATGACAACAGTATTTTTTGGACTTGTGGTGGATCCCTCTGCCACCACTCCATAGTGTCAGTATTATTTAGTTTTCATTATTATTTACATTACGTTAATTACACTACACATAATTTAATTCCGTTATTTAGACTTATGTTCTAATTTGAGTGCACGCATTTTAGTTAATATAAGTCTAATTTACTTACACTTGTTCTTTTTGTTTTTTTGAGCACCGGACGGACGACCCTGGGAGAGACCATCAGGACTCAGCAAAGGGGGGAGCACTATTTAGTTTGGTTTACTAAGTTAATTTGTTTAGTTTGTGTTAAGTCACATTATTATCACTTATTATTTTCTGTATTATAAATTATTTGCTTTTTTGTTTACTTTGATTAAGTTATTGGTTTAGTTAGTTAATTAGTGTAATTCCTCGCTCTTGTGTTTAGCTTTAGTTGGTCCTCAGGTATTTAAACACACCTGTTCCTTTGTCTGGTTGGGTTAGTTTTGTTCTGTTCAGTTTGATTTTGAGTTACCCCAGTTGGGCCCAGCTTTTTTGTTAATAATTTGCCTAATTGGAGCCTTTGTTAAATTATATCTTTTTTGGCTTTATTAAATTTAAACTTATTTTTATACCTTGTCTTTGCCTTTCTGTTTGGTCCACTACAGGACTATAAGTTACACTTTTTTATGGTACTTGCCAAGGTAGTTGCAAAGGTGATGAATATGAATGACTTTGCAGGAATATCTTCTTCGTCCATCTCTATCAGAGCACGGACAACAATGTCCCAAAAACTGACAGCAGACTTCCAAGCCAAGGTCGACAGTTTCCATGAGTTTGTTGAAAAGCAATTAATTGAGCACAACATGACACCAGATCATATTATTAACATGGTCCAGTAACAAATATACGGCCAATATAGTCACTTTACAATAGGCCAATAGAAACAGACTGCTTATGTGTGAGAGCTACAGCAGATAACCAATAACAAATAACCAAAACTAGCTTCAAAGTCGACATATTTCCAACACTCAGCGCTCACACAGGCTCCTCTCACATCACAAGTCTGCACTAAAAAATGTCCTTTTAATCCAGACTCAAACCGATTGTCCGAAAAAGAAAATAATCTCAGTGTTTGGATCTGTGTCTGCGGATGTAAACAGGAGCACGTGAGTGACGGGACTCTGGTGGTGTGTTCAGGGACAGTACGGACACAGACAAATGACTCCACAGATAAATACTGATGCAGAGACACATATTAGGACATTTATCTGTTTGTAAATTGGATTAAATGAACATAATGTAGAGAGTCTAAGATTTATAACGAGGTATAACATGCCCACGAGAAATATCGGCCCCTATCAGCTGATACCTGATATGTCTCCAGGTGCCCATATTGGCTGATAATATCGGTTGGGCTCTACGCTCTTCTATTATTACTAGAACTTGATTTTTAACAACAAATGTCCATTCTTGGTCTCTGATTTAAAAAAATAAATTTCACCCAATAAATGCAACTTATATATGTTTATTTTTTTCTTCTTCATTATGCATTTTTGGCTGGTGCAACTTATACTCCGGAGCAATTTATAATCTGAAACATACAGTAGTTTGACTTGCATTATCTGGGAACTTAGAAATATGAAAGAAATCTTCACCAAGTCTGGGTTCCACCACCAACATGAACCTCACTCTGTGGAGTAATGGAGGCAGGGAGGCATTAGGTAGACCAGCAGGCCACAGACGATGAGCCAGTGCATCTCCCCCTCACCTGATCGGAACCACTTAAATCCAGCTGCAGACCCAGATCATGAGCTGGTTGACTGTAGTGAGCGAGAGAATTCACTCGGGCAGATCCTACACAGTGCATAATTATTAGGCAAGTTGAATTTATGAGGAATCATTTTATAATTGAACAACTACAGTGCTCTCGGTCAATCCAAATTGTTAATAAACTTGAATATTTAAGAAAGTAAAATTGAAGTTTTGGCTTTCTTAGGAGAAAATCTGTGTGTGCATGATTATTGGGCAAAAATGAATGTGCAGAATTATGACACAACTAAATGGAAAAAATGAACATGTTCTATTCTCACTTGTTTATTTTCATCTCCCAGAGAAAAATTTTGCTGCTCAAATATGTCTTTTTAAGCTCAGAAGACAAAGCTGAGGCCCTCATTGTGGTCTAGTTATAGTTCTAGATTTAACTTCTTGGGTTCTTTTTAAAGACAATGCAGTAAAGTGTATTTACCTTGTTGACATGTTTCGGCTGCTGCTGCTGCATCTTCAGAACTGTCACCGGTGTTGGTGGTGACGTGTCGTATATCAGCTGTTGTTACTTCCTGTGGGCGTGGTCAGACCTGATGGACCTGCAGGTCGCTCAGACTGACCACGCCTCCCGTCGCCCGGTGTCTCTGGAGGAGGGTGTCCCAGGTGTGTGAAAGGAGGAACGCTCCGTCATCACGGTTAATTCTGTCTGTGCCTCGTTTCCTGATTTCAATGTCCTCCTTGATCCAGCGTTTGAACTTGTTGTTTTCCGATCCAATGACCCGAGCCCGAGTAACAACAGCTGATATACGACACGTCACCACCAACACCGGTGACAGATCTGAAGATGCAGCAGCCGAAACATGTCAACAAGGTAAACACACTTTACTGCATTGTCTTTAAAAAGAACCTAAGAAGTTAAAGTACATAAGAAGACAAAATGAACATCTTTTGGTTAGTTCTAGATTTGTCTGGTGTGGCTTCAACTGAACATGGTACTTTTTTTTTGTTTGTTTGGTTCTTTTTGTACATTTCACCAATCCAAGGACCATTGTATAGTTTAAATTAGATTTTTAACTCATTGTACATACAGCTTTGGCTAATAATCATAACTGGTTCACATTTTGGATACAACTGTTATTGTTTCGTAGTCACATTGGTACAGGGAAAGATCCTCGCATTGCCTCCAGTTACTTCTACCTGCAACACAATAAAATAACTTTGTTAGAAATAAATTAATAAGTAAAACTTGTTAAAAACATGTGCTTTTGTTTTCAGTCATAATAAAAGTTTATGGCCAATAAACTGCATATTTTAAACATATACATTGAATATATATAACATTTTGTATGTATAACAGTTTTAATAAATTAGTAACAATGAATGAAAAACAGTTTGTACTTTTTCCTCCAGTTGGTCATTCTTCTCAGGTGGCTGAGGTGGTGCGTTCGATTATCCGTCCGTCTCCCACTCGGATCTTGGATATGGATCTTGGATCTTGGATCTTGGATCTTGGATCTTGGATCTTGGGATCTGACGTCATATGTTCACACACTTGAGGCATTTTATTATGTTTCACACATGGACCGTTCATGTCTATGCATAGACCATAAATATGAATGGACATAGCTAATGCACTAGCCGCCCAGTTCCATGTCCGACTTGAAAAAAAAACGTTAAGTTATTGCAGTAAAACAGACGGAGTAAAACAGACTCAGTAAAACAGACGCAGTAATACAGACGCAGTAATGCAGACGCAGTAAAACAGACGCAGTAATACAGACGCAGTTGTACAAACGCAGTAATGCAGCCGCAGTAAAACAGACGCAGTAAAACAGACGCAGTAATACAGACGCAGTTGTACAAACACAGTAATGCAGCCGCAGTAGTACAGGAGAAGCTTGCACGGAAAGGGAAGTGTCACTGCTACCTCCACAACCTGGCCCCAGATAGAGCACAGGTTTATGAGGTTTTAAATTCATTATTTCAGGTTTGCAAATGTTAAACCATCTCAGAATTGTCCTTTGTTTTTTAAAAGTACAATGGAATTTTGTTAATTTTATTTTCAGGAAACGATTCATCCTGTTTCTGTTGTTAAAAAGTCTTTGAGCTTCTTTTTGTGGACAGTATTATTAAGGTTTTATTGAACATTTTGCTTGCAATAAATACAATGCTTTGGATTTTTACTGCACCTGCAACATTAATTCATTCATGGATAAGTTTTTGGTTTATTTCTTTGTGAACCACAACAGGTAATATGTGTGATGTAAAAGAGTCAAGAGTACAGGGCAGTGTGAAGCAGAGTCTGCAGCTGTGCCCATCCAGACCCAATGTAAGTGTAATGTTTGTGTGTTTATGTAAATATGCTGTTTCCACTGATTAAACTCACCTTTTGTTTTGCTCTACTTAAATAAAAATCATAAAATAATCATAAATCATGAATTCTATTTTGTTACTGCTGTATTAGTGTTTCATTTTTCAACTGAGCTTGAACAAAGATGATCTGGGCTTTATAAAAAGATCACCATGACTGTGGCCCCTTTCATGGTTTTATTTTAACACTTGTTCATGAATGTATTTATCAAACTCAGCATTTATCAAACTCAGTATTTATCAAACTCAGTATTTATCAAACTCAGCATTTATCAAACTCAGCATTTATCAAACTCAGTATTTATCAAACTCAGTATTTATCAAACTCAGCATTTATCAAACTCAGTATTTATCAAACTCAGTATTTATCAAACTCAGTATTTATCAAACTCAGTATTTATCAAACTCAGTATTTATCAAACTCAGTATTTATCAAACTCAGTATTTATCAAACTCAGTATTTATCAAACTCAGCATTTATCAAACTCAGTATTTATCAAACTCAGGGGGCATTAGTGATTTCGGGGGCATTTCTTTGGGGTATTGACATTTACAAACACATCACATATTTAGATCACCATGTTCCTTTTATCATTTTGAAAATTCTACATATACTGCCCATGCTAAGTCACTCCCCCTTCAGAGCATCACAACACAATCAGTGTGCATCCCACTAATGAAACTACTGCACATTGCATCAGGTTTGTGAACTTGTAGTGTTGTGTGTTGTGTTAGGCTTTGCACAGACTCATACTACAACTACTGTCAAAGTCTGATCCAGTCAGATCTCAGAAGCTCAGCAGGACTGGGCCTGGACTGGACTTGGATGGGAGACACTGGGAAAATCAGGTTCCACAGTGGTCGTTGTGTCCTTCGGCAAGGCACTTCAACCATATTTCCTAGTATGAAAGTGGTGCGTGCTTGAGTGATGGTGGTGATCGGAGGGGCCGATGGTGCAGAATGGCAGCCTCACTGCCCCAGGGCAGCTGTGGCTACAATAGTAGTTTAGCACCACTGAGTGTGGAATGAATGAATAATGATCTATAAATCTTTCTTTGAGTGTCCAAAAATGTGCTTTTTTAAAACTGATGCATTATCATTATTATTACTAAGGAGGGCAGATGATTGGCTGTGACCTGTCTCAGAATAAACTGTGACTAAACAGAAATAAAACCCCACAGGAGAATTTAGTGTTTAAATAAAAACATTTATTCTGATATATCTGGTCTCTGAGCTGATCTGAGGTCAGCCGTCACTTCACAAACTCCTCTCTCTCTCTCTCACACACACACACACACACACACACACAGGGGCAGAGCAGGGCTGCACAATGTCACTAAAGCCAAGTTAAAAGGTAAACAAAAGTCTGAACCACGACTGGAACAAAA
Source organism: Boleophthalmus pectinirostris (assembly GCF_026225935.1). Taxonomy (NCBI): domain Eukaryota; kingdom Metazoa; phylum Chordata; class Actinopteri; order Gobiiformes; family Gobiidae; genus Boleophthalmus; species Boleophthalmus pectinirostris. Next base: position 42,138,242 of record NW_026571140.1, read on the forward strand.
GGCTTGAAGTGCACGTGACAGGTTTTCATGTTTCACTGATTCTGACTTGGTTTGTCGAGACGGCACCTGTGGTCAATATTTCTCAGAATGTTGCATGTGATAGAAATTTAGATTGTGGAAAGATTTCTCTCAAACTGTCTTGTGTAAATTAATGTGATTTCTACCTGAAACCCAGACCAGTCATTAACATGTGTAAAGGTTCATCAGGCACAACTGTCTCCGCCTTCAGGAAGACTTTTGTTATCATCAACTGTATGTTCATTTAGCACCAGCCTCTGAAACCACAGTCACTCTGCATTGATATGTATGCCACTTGGATTTCTGTGTAAATACTAAGAGCTCAAATGCTCTGGGAGAGAGACATGGAGGAGACATGGGGAGAGACATGGGGGGAGAGACAAGGTGAGAGGCTGTTGGGCTTTGGCTGGAACAGGCCTAGGCCCTGTCCATATCTGCTGTAACAAGAATAAACCTTATTCTATATTCCAAAAACTCATCGGGCTTCGCAAATGGAGTCATTATTTATCTTCAAGAGATATATAATTTTTTGACACAACAGTTGCATAAGTTCTGAGTTAATTTGAGGAAGTTGTAAGTTGCACCAAAAGCAATAAACTAGGTCAGATTTTTTGTTATGTCTTAGATCTAATGATACATTTTAGTGAAATGAGCAGTTTAACCCATCATGTGCACTTAAAAGTTCCCATATAAAGCTTTATTTTTAGCAAGCCTCTGCATATTTTATGTAACTCTAACAGTTTGAACTTGTGTAAGTGTGTATGAAAACAGTATGTAGCAAATACGCTGCGTAAAATAATAAAGGATGTAGGCTACTGTATTAACCTTTATACTATGTAATAACTGTAATTATGAGTTAGTAATGCAGTGTAATATCTATGGGCTAGAAACCAGAAGACAAGGTGTGGCTCAGGGAGAGAGGAGGCAGAGACTGAACAGTTTTGATGGTACTATGTATTAGAATAGACAAAAGACAAAAATACAATAAATGAGTGAATGAATGGCCATTCAATGGAAAAATCCACAATATTCACAATATAATAAAGTTCAGTGAGGTAGACTAGATATTTACAAAATAGACAATCAAGTTTGAATGTCCCAAAAAAAGGAAAAATCAATCTGGATGCACAGATCAATAGTAGTCACATTTCCTCACGCACAATAGTAAACATGGCTCATACGACCAGAGGATGAGTTCAGAGGGTAAGTGTTCGTGAGGAGTGGTAGTGAGCGGTTGAACGGGTTTTGGTCTTAGAGCCAAGTGCGTGGAGGTGCAAGAGTTTGAACGCCGGCTACAAGAGCCTCCCACCGGCCCAGACAGAGGGAGTGGAGATGTCAAGGTTCCTCGCAGGAGTGAGTTGAATGTCAGTGGGTTCCAGACTAGAACCTGAGCTTAGCTCGCCATCAAACCTGACCTGTGCAAACAATACGACCATACTAGAGCCCGACCGATATGGATTTTGCTGTGGCCGATATGAAACAGCTAGCATGTCTTAAGAAATCATCCCGAGTTTACAGAGAACATTTTGTATGTGGAGCAACAACAAAACAAAATTCCGATCCCTCACTCAACCTCAGTTACGAATTTAAAAAGTCACAAGAACAAGAAAGTGCAGCTCAATCTGTTTGTCTTCTGCACCTCTCCATTAACAAACGGGATTTTGCTTTGTTGTCGTTCAACATACAAAATGTTCTCTGTAAACTCTGGATGATTTAGATAGTCAAATGTTTCCTTTTTGGTTCTTCCTGTGGATCAATCCTGCCCATCACCTTCACCTTTCACTATTTTTCAATTCCGTTGTGAAGAGAAACAGTTTGAACAGAGGTTTGAGTCACACACATCTGATTCACTTTTGCAGTTATGGAGTTCGTAAACTTCTGAAGCCCATTTTCCGCTGTTAGGATCCAACAACCACACAATTACGATGTCCGAATCCCAAAACTAAAATTTGACAATATCAGAACCAGAAACAAAAGTGATATGGTTCAAAAGACTTGAAAAGATCGACTTTGACAACAGACACATCCCACTGGGAAAACAAACATGGAGGTTTGATGCTCACTTTTTCGGAGGATCTTTCCCAGTATGAATGGCACGATGACTGAAGTCCAGATTTCGGGATGCATGTATTATCTGGGAGCTTAAAAGGTGTAAGTCATTTGACAAGCTTGAATCTTTTAAACTTTTAGTTCTGATTTAAATCAACAATTGATACACTGTACTATCCTCAAATATTAATTAAAGCTATTTAAATTTAAAGGTGCATTGTATAACTTTTCCGGTGGAGGGTACATCAAACGCTTTTCTCTCTCCATCCATTTTCTTCCACGTGGAGGAGCAGCGGCTCTACTCCGAGCTGCTCCAGTCTGACTGAGCTCCTGCTTTTCTCCATGGAGCTGAAAGAAAGATTAATTCAAAGATTAACCCTTTATTTTCTGACAAATGACTATTAAACTTGACAGCAAAGCTCCCAAACAAGAAGTGAGCTCACTGTGCAGAGACGCTTTGACGTATTGACACCAAACTTGATGCCTGGACTCAAGACTCCTCACTCTAGACCAGGAGTGTCAAACTCATTTTGGTCCGGGGCCGTATCCAACCGACTTTGATCCCAAAGGGGCCAGATCAGAAAACTCATGGCATATAAACCCCAAAGATAGCAATAAGTTCAAATATTTGTGCAGAGAAACACAAATCTATTGCAGAAATCTTTTTTTAATTGATGAACTGTTCATATAATATTATGAACAACCTGAAACTTTAAGAAAAATGCAATTACAACACAATGTTTTAACATGAACTTGTATGTAAATAGGAATAAGTCCATTTTTTTTTTTGGACAATCCTGCACTTGGCTCCACTTTTCTCATTTTTGACATTTTGCTGATGAGGTCAAAATGCGTTTGCCACAAAGAGTGTTTGGAAAGAGACAAGTCTTCATTTGTGCTGCTCTGGTGGGAGGGGCCACATACAGAGACGCTGGAGATGCTGCTGTGATAAACACCACAGAAAATAACCAATATTTTAATAGAAAATATAATTAAAATATTTGAGTAGAAAATCAGCCGAGGGCCACATTAAAGGTCTTGGAGGGCCGGATCTGGCCCCCGGGCCGTATGTTTGACACCTGTGCTCTAGGCCCTCTGAAAAATATTGTGACCTTTGACATCTATAATTAGCAAAAATGTGTTTAACATGATATCACTTGATCTGTTTGGATTTCCAAGAGAATTCCTGTGTCTGCTGATGCTGTTTGACTCGGGGATACGTGTCATAAAATGTTTATCACGTGACCATCTGTATTTGGCAGCCATATTGAATTTTGTCCAAAATGCTCTTTTTTGGGTATCCCATAGAATGTCTTGGAATAAAGCTGAAATTTGGCATGTTGATTCAAGAGCTATAGCGCCACCAGCAGGTCAAAGTTGGACATGCATTCATATTTACACCAAACTGCATAAATGGTCCCTCGGGAGTGTTTTAATTGGCAAGGGATAGGGATATCTATTGACCTGCTTGGATTAAAAACGAAATTTCATGGTGCAGGTGTTACCATTCCTGCTCTTGCCTATTCTGCAGCTACGCTGCAAGGCCTCCGCATTTATATATATATATATGTATATTATATATATATATATATATATATATATATATATAATATATATATATTATATATATATATATATATATTAATATGACAATGTTTGTTTCTACAAAAATAAAATAATAATTTCAAAAATCTAATCATAGAACTTTAATTGTTTAGACTTCAGAAATACTGTGTGTATGTGTGTCTGTGTGTGTTTGTATGTTGGTGTGTGTTTGTGTGTGTGTGTTTGTGTGTGTGTGTTTGTGTGTTTGTGTGTTGTGTGTTGTGTGTTTGTGTATGTGTGTATGTGTGTGTTTGTATGTTGGTGTGTGTGTGTTTGTGTGTGTGTGTTGTTGTGTGTGTTGTGTGTTTGTGTGTGTGTGTTTGTGTGTGTGTGTGTTGTGTGTGTGTGTGTGTGTGTGTGTGTGTGTGTGTATGTGTGTTTGTGTGTGTTTGTGTGTGTGCATGTGTGTGTGTGTGTGTGTGTGTGTGTGTGTGTGTGTGTGTTGTGTGTGTGTGTGTGTGTGTGTGTGTGTGTGTGTGTGTGTGTGTGTGTGTGTGTGTGTGTGTGTGTGTGTGTGTCTGTGTGTGCTTTATCCATGTTTCTAAGAGCAAAATAACTGCATGTTTGTTAGTGCATGTGAGCACATACATGTGCATGTGTGTCAGCGTGTGCACGTGCATCTAAATTTCACTATAGAAAAATGAAAATAAAATAGCCTTTTGAAGCCCCTTTAGACGAGGCCCACAGACGCTGTAGGTTTTGTAATCCTGTTTAAATCTTTCATTCAGACAAGTTGAAGTTCTACAGTTGTTGTTTCTGACATAGAAAATGGAAAGCCTTTTTTGAAAATACAAGTAGACACAAACAGTTTACTTCATTTAATTTTTATTGAAACATAATCTTTGAATAATTAAAAAAGTTTTGTACATGATTTTAACCATGAATTGTCATAATAGTGTAATACTCCCCTCATTAAAGCCACAGTCAAGAACTGTCACAAACTTCAATGTTTCTCTGTCAGCATAAATAAAGAAAAAGGAAAGTTTTTTTACTGTCAAAATCATGTTGTGTGTTGATATTTTCAGTGCAGAATATAAAACCACAATCACAAGATACAGGAAACTGTTGAAAAACTGTTTTCACTGCAAGAAGTGTGCACGGAAAGGGAAGTGTCACTGCTACCTCCACAACCTGGCCCCAGATAGAACACAGGTTTATGAGGTTTTATATTTATATTTATTTATAGTTTCTGTTGTTAAAAAGTCTTTGAGCTTCTTTTTGTGGACAGTATTATTAACGTTTTATTGAACATTTTGCTTGCAATAAATATGATGCTTTGGATTTTTACTGCACCTGCAATATTAATTAATTCATGGATACGTTTTTGGTTTATGTGTTTGTGAAACATGACAGTATATATAAATATGTGTGTGATGTAAAAGAGAGTCAAGAGTACAGGGCAGTGTGAAGCAGAGTCTGCAGCTGTGCCCATCCAGACCCAATGTAATTGTAATGTTTCTGTTTTTATGTAAATATGCTGTTTCCACTGATTAAACTCACCTTTTGTTTTGCTCTACTTAAATCAAAATCATAAATAATCATAAATCATGAATTCTATTTGTTACTGCTGTATTTGTGTTTCATTTTTCAACTGAGCTTGAACAAGATGATCTGGGTGTCACTCTGAGCAGAAGTAGGACCAAAACGCAAACTGCATTACCAAAGTTGTTTAATGAACAACACAAATCCAAAACAGACGTGAGAGTCATAATGACAATGAACCAACAACAGGCAGGGAGTACACAGGGTATATATGCACACACATGAATGACACACAGGTGAGACACATTAGGGCGGGGCAAACAATCAAGACAGGAAGTAAAACTAAAAATTACAAGCAGACAAAACAAATGTCAAAATAAAACACCAAATACAACCACTACAGACATGAACCATGACAGTACCCCCCTCTAAAGGGACGGCTCCCAGACGTCCCAAAGAGTCACAATGAACACGCGAGGGTGGAGGGGGGGGGACCAACTAGAAAGGCAGTACCAGTAGAGTCCAGAGACTTCCAAAAAAAAAACAATGCCAATGGTGGTAGGGACTGGTTGGAAACATCCAAAGACTCAGATGTAGAGGTGAAAGATCAGAACGCTGCAGTGATGAGTCTGGAGAATTCAGCAACATGGAGACTGCAGCGATGGCAAGACAGGGTGTAGTGAGGATCACAGGTGAGGACAAAAACCTGCTGAATGGAGTCCAGACGATGAACAGGAAGCAACTACTGTGCTGACATCAGAGGAAGGTACTGAAGAACAGGTAGCCACCCCGGACGGAGAACTATGTCCAGCGGTGACACGGAGGCAAGAACTAAGGAAACCACCCCAGACGGAGATAGTTGTCTGGCGGTGGCTCAGGGCACAAGGAAGGTCAACACAGGGCAGCAAGTGTTCATCAGGTTCATCAGGGTTCAACAGGGACCAGCAGGGACCAGGTCTGATGGAGTAGGACACTCAAAGTGTGGATCCATGTGCAGAGATAGTCTGGGAGTAAAATCCGGGTGTCAGAGGTGCAGTATGCCGAGTCCAGTCTTGGTTGGTTCATTCTGTCACGTCTGGAGCAGAAGTAGGACCCAAAACGCAAAACTGCATTACCAAAGTTGTTTAATGAACAAACACAAATCCAAAACAGACGTGAGAGTCATAATGACAATGAACCAACAACAGGCAGGGGAGTACACAGGGTATATATGCACACACATGAATGACACACAGGTGAGACCATTAGCGGGGCAAACAATCAAGACAGGAAGTAAAACTAAAAATTACAGCAGACAAAACAAATGTCAAAAAAAACACCAAATACAACCACTACAACATGAACCATGACACTGGCTTTATAAAAGATCACCAGACTGTGACCCCTTTCATGGTTTATTTTAACACTTGTTCATGAATGTATTTATCAAACTCAGATATTATCAAACTCAGCATTTATCAAACTTATCAAACTCAGCAGGGGCATTGGTGATTTCGGGGGCATTTCTTTGGGGTATTGACATTTACAAACACATCACATATTTAAATCACCGTGTTCCTTTTATCGTTCTGAAAATTCTACTTTTGCCAATACGTTATACTAACGTCTTTAAAAACTTTCAGTTTAATTTCAATTTTCAGTAAAATCAGGAGCCACAGGGGGGCGCCAGTGGCATAAACTTTTGTTGTGTCCTGAGACAAGACACTTCACCCACATTGCCTGGTATGAAAGTGAAGTGTGTGTGTGTGTGTGTGTGTGTGTGTGTGTGTGTGTGTGTGTGTGTGTGTGTTGTGTGTGTGTGTGTGTGTGTGTGCGTGCGTGTGTGTGTGTGAGTGATGGTGGTGGTTGGAGGGACCGATGGTGCAGATTGGTAGCCTCAGTCTGTCCCAGGGCAGCTGTGGCTACAATATGGGTTTATGTCCAAATCTTTTTTTAATGTCAAATTACATTTTGGTAAAAAGCCTTGGTCAGATCATTTTTCTTGCTTTGGACGACAGTACAGTACAAAGGTAGAAATATTATCTGACCAAAATATAATTCAAAAATTTAAAAAAAGCTTTTGCACATCATCTGTCTACAGAAGCGATGAGCGGCAAGAGAGAGAAAAAGAAAGAGGCACGTCATTTGGGCACTATTTTCTAAGTGTGTGTGTGTGTGTGTGTGTGTGTGTGTGTGTGTGTGTGTGTGTGTGTGTGTGTGTGTGTGTGTGTGTGTGTGTGTGTGTGTGTGTGTGTTTTTCAGCAATGGCGATTTATTTTCTACAAAAAAAAAGAAAAAAATCTTTAAAAAAAAAATATATATATATATATATATATATATTATATAATATATATATATATATATATATATATATATATATATTCCCCACACACACTTTGAGCACCACTCCATGAGAACACGAGCAAAGACAAAAAACAACCCATCCATCTTAAAACTCAAACTCCAACCCCTTTACATGACAGTGCAGCCCTTTATGTTATTTGGTTCTTTTTTTCAGACCAAGAGTTTGTTTTCATACCTGACAGTTTGTTCTGCTCCCTGTGCTCTTCCTCAGAGTCACGTGATGTTGCTGTGACGTGTTTGTTCAGCTGATTTAAACAGGTTTTGGTGCTGTCTTCCTACCGGTGGAGGCAGGACGACAGCGCCACCTGCATCTGTCATCAGTTTAAATCAGCTGAACAGACACGTCACAGCAACATCACGTGATCTGAGGAAGGACGCTAGTGAACAGTCGAAACTGTCAGGTATGAACAACACTCTGGTCTGAAAAAAAGAATAATAACATAGAATATTGAAGACAAATTAATCTCACTGGACTGTAATCCATTAAATTACTTAAAGTGAGTAATGTAATCTGAATACTTTGGATTACTTGATTTGCTGTAGAAAAGCAAAGACTCAGAAATCTTCACATAAAATGTTTTGTCTGCTAAAAGAAAATAAAAAGCCCAGACTTTACTGAACCATATTAAAATATATTGATAGAAGACGAGGAGACACATCCACACGGCATGATTTAGACATATTTAATAAATAAAATAAATAAATAAACAGTGCCATATAAAAATTGGTAATACAGAAATTGAGAGGTGTACTCAACAAAATTCTTGGGAATAAATATAGATGATAAATTAAACTGGAAACTGCATATAAACATATTGAAGACAAAGATTTCAAAAATCATTGCTATATGTAAAATCAAAAACTCTGTAAATCACAATGCACTCAGACTATTATATAACACTCTCATCCTTCCATACCTCAACTACTGTGTGGAAATATGGGGGAATAATTATAAAACAAACATCAAGTCCTGTAGAAAAGGCCCCTTGTGGCCACAGACTTTGACACTCTCTCTCTCCTCTCTTGCCGTGCACCTCGCTTCACCTGGACTCTCGTCCAATCAGAAGACGCCTTGGACTCTTCAGCCTGCAGCTAGTTGTTAGTTGGTTGAAAAGTTCGATGCAAGCAGCAGTGTTTAGTGGCGCTGTTATTACCTGCTTGTTTTGTATTTGCTGTCCTCTGATTGTGTGAAGTGTGTGCGTTCTATGCAAGTAAGTGTTCATTGTTGAATGTGTGTCAATGAGAGTGAGTTTTATATTATCTGTTCTTGTTACACTTTGTTGTTAGCTTGGGCCTACTTTTTCCTTTAGCCTTGTTCGTCATTATACGTATAATGTTGTGTTTTACCTTTCATATTCTGTCGCTAATTTCGTAGTTATGTAACCCACGCACGGCGTGGTTTTTAATTAGTTGTAGGCACGAGGCAAGTCTTGTCACGCGGTCGCTAGGCAGGCCTCGAGCAGGTATTGTATTTTACCTTCGTGGCCACCAGAGGGAGCCATGCCTGTTATCTATTTTTTGCGACCACCAGATAGAGGCTTGTATTTTCAGGAACATTTGTTTTCTGCCTTTCTGGTGAAACTGACACTGAATATATATATATATATATATATATATATATATATATATATATATAATATATTATATATCAGTTTGTTTATTAGGTTTTCAGTTGTAACATGTTATTTTTATGTCATATTGTATTCATTTCATTATTCATTATGTTTGTATTTCTTGGTCGTTTCAGAACACACACACACATACCCATACAGACGCCTCCAATAAATATACTCCAA
>NW_026571140.1:42151703-42166798 GCF_026225935.1 Boleophthalmus pectinirostris
AAAATCCTCTTTTATGCAGGAAAGAAAATGTCCTAAATGTTATAGTTACAATACAGAACACAATCCAATATATGTTAATGTTCATACACACACACACACACACACAACACACACCACACACACACACACACACACAGACACACACACATACACACACACACACACACACACACACAGACACACACTGTACATGTTAATATTTATACCTATTGGTTTATATTATACACTTAAATATATAAATATAATTGGGGGTTACAGTTAATCTGTAGGTTTGATGGGGTAAAATAAAAATATGATTTATTGTATTTCTCTATATTTCTCTATAATTTTTATCTTGTTTTTATCTGTCTTACATATTTTTAAAAAATGTAAATAGTTTTAGAGCCTTTTAATGTGCAGTTTCCAGTTTAATTTATCATCTACGTATATTTATTCCCAAGAATTTTGTTGAGTACACCTCTCAGTTTCTGTATTACCAATTTTTATATGGCACTGTTTATTTTTTTATTTATTAAATATGTCTAAATCATGCCGTGTGGACGTGTCTCCTCGTCTTCTATCAATAATATTTTTAATATGGTTCAGTAAAGTCTGGGCTTTTTATTTTCTTTTAGCAGACAAAACATTTTATGTGAAGATTTCTACAGCAAATCAAGTAATCCAAAGTATTCAGATTACATTACTCACTTTCAGTGTTGGGAGTAACGCGTTATAAAAGTAAATTACAGTAATGCATTACTTTTTGCTGTAACGCAGTAATGTAAGGCATTACAGGGGAAAAAATGATAATATTTTACTTGGTACAAATGTGAGTAACGCGCGTTACAATGTTTTTTTAACCTGGATTGAAGTGGTGGCGTTTTCTTCATACAAATTTGCTAAAATTCACCTCGATATCAGCAGCGGTGAAACGCCGGAGATGCTCCTCGTAGACCTTCAGGTAACCGCGGCGAAAGGACTGACAAAGAACTCCACGCTGTTTAGACCTGGTTTTAGACCTGGTTTAGACCTGGGTCAGTTCTGGTTTAGGACCTGGTTTACACTCGTCCCTCCCTCTATTGCAGTTCACTTTTCGCGGTCTCGCTGTTTCGCAGATTTTTTTTTTTGTGTGCAATTTTGCATGCCCTTTTTTTTTTTTTACATTGTATGAAATGTGTATGTGTTCCTCTCGCTGCGTCCTGACTGGCCAAGGGACTCCTGTCTCCTGTACAGTACAGAATGTGTTCACCTGCCAAATTAAATACATGTTCATCTCTAGCAGTGTGATTCTGAAGTGCTGTACGGTTGTAATTCTCCCCGACAAAACCCACAACGTCGACGAAACGTTCTGCACCGACAAAGGCTCCTGCACTCACACCCAAAAGACAGAGAAAGATAAAACCATCACACAAAAAGTTGGACTTCTGGACACGCTGAAGGAAGGTAGAAGTTACGCGCTGTAACAGGCTCTTGCACCGGCTCGGGTACCTGCAAATAGTTGCTGAAATCAGGGCCGCGAGCCCGAGCAGCAGGGTCCATAAAGAGCGATCGGGCGACAGACGCTCTTACCTCCGTGAGGTGCGGAGCAGAGCCGCTCCTTTCTCCTGCGGTCACCTTCGAGCCCGTCCTGACAGTGAGTCCTGTTTTAGTCCTAGTTCAGTTCTGGTTTAGTCCTGGTTCAGTTCTGGTTTAGTCCTGGTTTAGACCTGGTTTAGTCCTGGTTCAGTCCATATACAGCGCAAAAGTTATTTTGGTGAGAGTAACTTAAAGTAATGCAATAGTAATGTAATGTTTTACATTTTAAATGCAGTAATATTGTAATGTAACAAATTACTTTGAAATGACAGTAATAGGTAATAAATAACACATTACAGTTTCAAAGTAACTTGCCCAACAGTGATCACTTTAAGTAATTTAATGGATTACGTTGCAAACTACATTTTGAGGTATGTAATCTGTAATCTGTAGGGGATTACATTTTAAAAGTGACTTTCCCAACACTGTATGAGGGATAAATACATTTACTGAAAATGTTTTCAGCTGAAATGACAAAGTTGCTGGGACATGCACAAATTTAAAGAAACAAATGAAGCCACAGATTCAGCCTGTGTGAACTTCCTAAAATAAAGTCATGTTCACTACTGTGACTCTGAACACACTATATTATCATTTAGTAGTAGATGTTGTATGATATGGGGGTGAAGAGTGAGGAGAGACATTCAGTTTACAAAGTGACATTTTTCTGTTGTAGATTCAGCAACACAGGAGGACAAAATTGTTTTTCCCCTCAACAGGCCAAATATGGTGACACTGGTAGAATTTCTTGTTATGTTTCTGTATTTCAATAAACTTTGATCAGTTTTTCTACGACTCATGACAGACGCAAACTAAATGCAAAGTGTTTTTTTTTTTTACTGCATCTCATAATTTTTAACAACAGAGTACAGTTTGAATATTTTGGGGGATATTTCCACTTTTAGGGTTGTTGTGTTTTTAATATTTTCATCTATATTTTCTCCAGTTAAATTTCAGAGCCTAAACAAAAGTGAAAGTTCAGTTCTGTTCTGTGGGGATCTGCTTCACACGAACTTCAGGATTTAATTCTGATAAAACCTGGAAAACTCTTAAACAGTGTTTAAATCAACCTCAAAACACTTCTGTTGAGCTGCAAAGGCTTTTATTCAGATTTATGCTGTTTTCTTCTCTTTTAATATTATTATTATTTTATTTGTTTGTATTGTAGTTGTAATGTGTTTGTTATTGTGTAAATCACTTTGAATGACTTTGTACTTGTCTGATCTGATCTGAGACTAACACCTGTCATGTCATCAGTGTACAGACAGGGGGCAGCGTTGGCTCAGTGCTAGAACATTCACTCACTTGAGCAAGACACTTCTCCCACTTTACTCATGTGAATGATTTTTTTTTTTTTTTTCCACAGGAGACTCTGGTTTGACTGTTTAAAATCGAAAATAATAAACATTAAAGTCTCCACCAAGAACGATAGGGAATTGTTCCAGATGATGTCTCTTATTTTGCAGATCTGCAAATAAATTAGGATCGTCAACATTTGGTGCATAGACACTGCCCAAGAAAAAGAGTCTGTCCACATATTTCTGCTGGTATTAATATTATTCTGCCATCATCATCATCCTTGATTTCTTGTTTAAATTTAAATTATGTTATGTTAAATTATTTATTTACAAGTATCAAAACACCTCGACTTTTAGTTGAACCTGCACTGAAAAAACACGTCCACCCCAGTCTCTACATAATTTTGTAGATTCTAGGGAAGACATGCGTCTCCTACAAGAACACTACATCTTGTTTATTTATATATTTTTTTATTTTTAAGATGACGCAGAATCTTTTCTCTTTTGCCACACCGGCTTGTCAAAGTCTGATCCCGTCAGATCTCAGAAGCTCAGAGGTCGGGTCTGGTCAGGACTCGGATGGAGACACTGGGAAAATCAGGAGCCACAGGAGGCGCCAGTCAAAAAAACTGTTGTTGTGTCCTTAGGCAAGACACTTCACCCTCATTGCCTAGTATGAAAGTGGAGTGTGTGTGAGTGATGTTGGTGGTTGGAGGGACAGATGACGCCGACTGGCTTGGCAGCCGCACCTCTGTCAGTCTGCCCCAGGGCAGCTGTGGCTACAGTAGTAGTTTACCACCACCGAGTCTGGAGAGAATAAAGCTCTGTAAAGTGTCTTTGACAAATGTCTGTGAAAAGCCCTATATAAATAAAAACTTACTTTTTCTAGGTTTGTCATCCCGTTCACATTCCAGGTGGACTACTGTAACGTTGTTCCTTTACAGCTCATTTACCTGTGATTTTAAAAAGTAGATATTTGAACACCAAGTTCTGTATTGTGTAACCCCGACTACCTCCACAAAACAAAAAACAAAACAAAACATTGCAGCTGATCTTGTTTCACATTTATTTAGAGATTAATGACTAAGCTGCAAACAAAACAAGTCTATTCATGTGCCCAAAACAGAAAGTTCCTGTCAGGGTAGATCAGTTATAAGCTCATTGTATTTATGAGAACCACATTTTTATTACTTTATTGGATCAAAATAAAATAAAACAAAATAAGGAAGCATTAAGTAAATACAGGGGCTTAGTTTAAAGCCTTTATCATGTGTGTCTATCAGTATCCCCCATGTGTCAAAGTCATTTACCTTGTACAACCGTCACATTCAAGGAAAACACGTGAACTCCTGAATGCTTTGGAGTTTAAAAAAAAAAAGTTGTTCAATATTACAAAATTGATAACTAAACAAATTAGACTAAGAAAGGGATTATGCTGTACTTTTATACCAGCCTCGTTTTCATATTATCCATATTGTGACATGAACAGTTCTCAACTCCAGTGTTAAATTAGACTTTTTAGGTTCCATATAGAACAGAATAGAACAGAAAGCCTTTATTGTCATTTACACAGTATAATAAGATGTAGAGTTGCTCCTTCAAAGTGGCAAAAAACAAACAAATGAACAGTTCTCAGTGTAAAGTTGAGTTCAGTTTGGTGACAGTTTTGGGAAAGAAGTTGTCCCTGAGTCTGAGTCTGTTTGTTCTGGCTGGTCTGGACCTGAAGCTCCTGCCAGAAGGCAACAGGTTAAAGAGGTGGAAGTTGAGGTGTATTGTCCTTTATGATGTTCCTCGCTCTGCTGAGACAGCGGGAGTCGTATATCGTGGTTATGGAAGACAGAGGGCAGCCAATAATGTCCTGTACAGTGTTGGTGACTCTGCAGACTCTTCCTGTCGGCCTCTGTGCAGCGAGAGTCACACTGACACAGCAGAGGTCAGCAGCTCTCAATGGTGGAACGACAGAAGGTCACCAGCAGCTTGTGTTTTGTTGCTCCTTCCTGAGCACCTCAGGAAGTGTAGCCGCCTGCTGGGCCTTTTTGACCAGTGCTGAGGTGTTGACTGACCAGGAGAGATCCACAGAGATGTGAACCCCAAGGAATTTGAAGGACTCAACTCACTCCACACTTTGGTCATTGATGTTCAGGGGGGCAGGGGAGGCTCTGTTCCCCCGAAAGTCCAGGATGAGTTCCTTAGTCTTGGTGATGTTCAGAGTTGAGTTGTTAGTTGTACATCACTCTCTGAGTTTCAGGACCTCATCTCTGTAGGCGCTTCATTCCCCTCTGTTATCAGCCCCAACACCAAGAACATATGAATATCCAGAAATATTAGTTCTGGGGGTGTTAGTAATTTGGAAAAGTTTCATGCTTGTATCATAAACGCAAACTATTTTGGTCCTTAACAGCTTCACTATATTATATATTGTGATGTTTGAGCTGCTGCTTGTGGATCAATAAAGTTTAAAGTCTTAAGTCCAAGTCTAACCAGGCCCAGTCCTGCTGAGATTCTGAGATGTGACAAGATCAGGCTTTGACCTGGAGGTTTGATCAGTTTTAAACACTTTAAATATTTTTCTGTGCTGCTGTTGCCAGAACATGATGAATTTAATCAGCAGAGGACATGGCTTCAGAGAAAAAACAAAGACAATTCTGATTGAATTGAATATGACAAACACAGAGGACAAAGACAAAACTGTGGTGGTGTTTGCAGAGCACACTGTTACGTACCACAGGGGTGGACCCCAAAAAGGACTCAAAACGAGAACACAAAAAATGCAGAAGTAACAAAGGTTACTAGGGAAGAAAGGCGGTGGAGGAATGAGGAGCCAGCAGCCGGAATGTAGGAGTCTTCAACAGCGGGAACTCAGAAATACAAAAACGCAGGTAAGTATACTGAGAGCGAGGTAGAATCAAAAACTGAACCGACTGAAAAATCACCGTCAGGTAGACGAAACAATCTGGCAGAGTCTGGCAGGAGAGCTGAGCCTTTGTAGCAGGCTTGATTGCAGATGTTGTGCAGGTGCTCCCAGCAGACTCCGCCCACGTCCACACACAGAACAAAGACTCAGACAGGGGCGTGACACACACTTCACCTGAGGAAAAAGAAATTAGTTTATATAAACTGATGTGTTTTATTCTGTACAAATCAGTCTGTTTCTGCACTTTAAGACAAATCCTTCTAACCTTTAGTGCAGAGTCAGAGAGAGAGGAGACACGAGGAAATAGATTCACCACATTTTACTTTTATATCAGATTTCTAAAGAGAAACGACACTGAGGTTTGAAAATGAGGAACGGTGAAGGAAAGGACAGAAGGAGGCAAGGACATAGGAAACAGGACTGAATTGTTTTATGTGTTTAAAGTTGCATTGTGTAACAAGGTTCATTTTTTCACACCAACAGTTTGTTTTCATACCTGAAAACGCCAAACCCTGTTTAAATCAGCTGACTGGACACATGACAGAAAATGTCTGTGAGGACTGTTAAGACCGAGAGTGAGCAATTGAAACTGTCAGGTATGAAAAAAACTCTTGGTCTGAAAACTGATCCTAACAACACAAACCAGACCAAGTTACAGGTCAGGGGCCTCATTTATAAATCTCGCTTACGCAAAAATCCGTGCGTGCGCTCTTCCTACGCCAACCGCGGTATTTATGAACCTCGACTAAGGCGTGGCTCTTTGCTTAACTCTACACCAACTCACGACCTCCTGTAAGTTCTACGCAAAGTCTGGAGACACGGGGAAAAAGCGACACTCGTGGAGAGGAGCAGAAGTGAACAGAGTTTGAGGAAGTGTTTGATCAGAAAATCCACGTATATAGAAGAATGACCTTCAGATTTGTGCATTTTAAGTGTTTGGTTCGCCAAAATACGGAGAAGTGCTGTTTATTCCACTCATTATTCTCCACAATATTAAACATTTGACACTCGTGCACGAGCGCGGCCACGTTCCCGGACTCGGTGTAGCGCAGAGTCTCACAGTCCACACCGCGACCACAGACTTCTACAAAACACAGACTGTGACCAACACAGAGGACGAAATAATGACCCGACCTGAGAGAAAAACTCTTCCCTCGGACGCAGCAGGAGCCAGACTTTGATTTAATGAACAAAACTTTAACATTTTTACTTTAGTCTTTACGCACCGAGCGCCAGAGTGACCCGAGTCTGTGACCCGAGTCTGTGACCTGAGTCTGCGGACAACACGAAGCCCACTGCCCGAACCTGACCCCAACCAAAATCTTCCCTACATTTTTGTGTAATGGGGAACTGAGCACATGAGAGCTGCTCTCTGACTGTATGAAGAACAGAATAATGCCCCCGACCCAGACCCACACTCACAGACCCACACTCACAGACCCACACTCACAGACCCACACTCACAGACCCACACTCACAGGTTCAGCAGTTTGGATGTTTCGTGTGGACTTTAATTGGCAGAATAACATCTGTATCTGATGTGTTTCGTGCTAAATCTGTGTCCTCGTGTCCTCATGTCCTCTGTCCTCGTGTCCCTCCCTTGCTCCTTTCCCTCTCCAGGGGAGGGCATCTGAATCTCTCGCACGCGCTCATAATTTGACCATCAGATCAGCGCGTGCACGTATCTACGTGTAAATGCATAAATATACAGGACCAGTCCACACACACATCATAGACAGACTTAAAAATATAGCGATAAAACTCTTGAAACAGTGAAAAAACACATGGGCTTTACTGCAAAGATGTGCTATTATATTATAATATATATATTATAATATATATTATATATTTATATATTATAAAAAATGATTAAATGAACAGATGAGTCATTGTTGTCACTTTTAGTTTTGTATTTATTTATTAAACAAGGTTTAATTAAGTCTTTAATAAAGTCTTTGTGGTGATCACGTGGTGCTGCGTGGAGCCTCCTCCTCCCTCTGTCCCGCGTGTCTCGGTCAAACCCACTGATTATCGGCTCATGTTTAGGGAAATCTCATTCACCAGTCACTTTACATGCTCCTTTTATGGTGAGGTGGAGGTGTGAGGGGCGTGGTCTGTCCTTTTATGGTGAGGTGGAGGTGTGAGGGGCGTGGTCTGTCCTTTTATGGTGAGGTGGAGGTGTGGAGAGGGCGTGATGTGACGTAGGTTTACGTGCGCAAATTCTAGTTGCAGGTGGGATCTATAAAGCAAAGACTGCGTGGTTTGGTGCGTGCGGTGGTTTTTTTAAATATGGAGTTTGCGTGGCGCACACCTGTCGTAGCTACAGGCGTACGCACTAACTAACTCCTCCACAGTTTTTTATAAATGAGGCCCCAGGTTTGTGGAGAGACAACATTGCTCACAGTCGGAACATCTGTTTTTTGAGGTATTTTTGAGCTATAAAACCACCTGTAATTGAATAAATGTAAAGTAGAGCTGTTTAATGTCACACTGTGGAACATTCCAGGCAGATCAATGATGTATCCATAGAAACAAAGCAGGTGACAGACCCCCAACCGAAAAGGTACATAGTGCACCTTTAAATGTAAGTTTCAGGTTTAGGTAAATATCCAGTTGACTGTTGCTTCTTTTATTTTCAGAAATGTATGTCCATCCAGTTTATTTATTCAAAACTCCAACTTAAAAAGTCTTTGGGCTTTATTTTCAGTATTTTCATTTTATTCTAAATTGAGCTTGTAGTATTTTCTCTCACAATCAGTGAAACCAGAGTCTCCTGTGGAAAAAAAACAAAACATTCACTCGAGTAAAGTGCGAGAAGTGTCTTGCCCAAGGACACCATGTCAGTACACGCTGCATGGAGATGGAGCAGGCAACCTTTGTGTTTGTGAGTGAATGTTCTAGCACTGAGCCAATGCTGCCCCCTGTCTGTACACTGATGACATGACAGGTGTTAGTCTCAGATCAGATCAGACAAGTACAAAGTCATTCAAAGTGATTTACACAATAACAGACAAATTACAGCTACAATACAAACAAATAAAAACTAATTACCAATGCAAGTAATGTTTAATTATTTAATGAATTCAAGTTTAATTACTTAAATTAAACTTAAGTTGATCCAAAAGATCCATGCCCTCTTTTTTTCTACAATGATCTTGATCTTGACCAGATCAGATCAGATCAAGACACGTTGCATTTGAGAAACAGCCAAAGCTGAAGTTCAGTTTTAGGCCTGCCTCATGCTGGAACTTTGAGTCTGCTCTGGATTTCCCCCTCGATGGGGTAAAATACTGTATCTGTGTAACAATTTCTTTGACCTTGAATATAGGATTGTTAAATTAAATTACTGTATTCCCATATCCTGTGTGCTATTGAATGATTGAATGATTTTTCATCAAAATACAAAAATAAATTCTGGAGACAAAAGAAAACATTAAACCTCTGACTCCACTAAAACTGTCATAGGTTAAAGTAACAAAAGCCCCGCCCACATGAGTTTTAAGAGTCGCACCTGAGAGGAGCCAGAAGCAGAACGACCAGAGCTGCCAACATGTCTGCCTCAAGGTACTGTGGCTCCTTTTGTTTTCATTCTATCAGCAGTGACAGTAGTAGATTAAACTCTGATCAAATACAAATATAGAACAGAGGGACTGGAGGTAACTGTCACTTCTTCTTTGGGCACTTATACTTTTCTCTACCCCTCTACTTTACTTCTCAAACTTTCTCAAATAGATAACTATTTTAAATTTGTGAAGCAGAAGTCTTGAGTTGTTTTTTCTTCTCTTAAGTATCATAAGAGCAGAGACCAGAGGATCTCTAACTGTGGTTAGAGAAACAACAGATGCAACTAGTCAGAATAATCTGCACTTCTTCATATGGCTCAAGTTTTATCTTGTTTTAGCAACTTTTATACAAACATTTATTGACAATTTGGAATATTAATAGAAATGGTGTTGCAACAACACCACCTCAAATCTAGTTTGGAGAAATAGAATCTAAGTTATCTAAGCAGAACCTTACAACACAGATTTTGGTCTGTAATGGTAATGGCAACACAGTATTTTTGAACATCCCTGTTAGTGGTATGTAAAAAATCAAATGCAGGGCAATACTGCATTACAAGCTAATTATGATTATAATATAGAATATAATGTCATTAAAAGTTAATCAGTAAGTAATTTTTACATAACATGTTGATTTTAAATACTGTTTGATAAATACTAATCTGTGACAAGATAAAGAAATAACTAAAGCCTGTATGTTTTTCAGGAACAGACTGAAGAGGTTTTTGAGACAGTACATCTCTGTTACCTTCACTGACATTAACACAGTGACAGACTTCGTCAACAAAAGCTCTCAATGGATAGAGGAAAGAGAGGAAGAGTCAAAGAAAATGAGAAGAGCAGAAAAGGACCCAGAGAGCGGCTACAGAGATGAGGCTGGTCTGAAGGAGGGACTGGAGTCGACTCTGAGGGGTCTGAAGGAGATGCAGATCTTTCTGGAGGCAGTGGAGAAGTTAGCAGTGACTTCAGCTCATGTGTTTGACCAGAACCTGGTTCAGCTGCTGTCTGAAGAAACTGATCTGGAGTCAGTGAAGAAGATCATATCTTTCTGTCAGGGCATCAGTGCTTTGCTCCTCTCGTTCAAACGAGACAATGCAGCTTTCTTCAGCCCCAAACTGGAGAATCTGGAAGTGATGAAAGTTCAGCTAAAACAGTACATCACAAACATCAAACACATCTGTGGTTTCCTTGGACAAGAATCCCTGACAGATTTGTGTTTGGACATTTATTCAGTTGATGTGGATCTATCAGGAGTATCTGAAGGTGACATTGAGCAGATGTTTCTTCACTTGAAGCTGCTCCAAGAAATCAGGTACAACACACACAACATGTTCACATGCCCAGTGCTCAGAAGCTTCACTAAAACACAGACAACAGTTTTGATTTACATTGATCAGTGGAGGCCTCAGGTTTCCCAGTGTGAGTCCAGTCTGAGACCCTGAACCTCAAGTCAGCAGCCACTGTCAAGTCCCAGAAGTAATTTGGAAAACAAACTCCAGTACTACATCCAGACACTGATCTATAATTTGGAATCAAATCAAAGTTTTGTCAAAGTGTCACATAATTGCAAATATCGTCTTTCAAACCTTTGTACAGTTTAAATTTTACAGTTTACATGTTTTGTTCCAGGGACGACAAACACTTCAGGACGGTGTTCTTGTTCCAGGACAAACACAGAACCTTCATGGACGAGTTCAGACAGAAGAAGCAGGTGATGCTGCAGTTTCTGGAGGATGTAGAGATCTGTGCAGTGAAGTTAGATAAAATGACAAAAGGGGCACGGATCTCCAATGTGACCGGCAGTTCAGTGGGGTTGGTAGGAGGGGCACTGTCCATCGTCGGTTTGGCTCTGATCCCTGTAACATTTGGGGCGTCTATGGCTCTGATTGGGACTGGAGCTGGACTTGGAGTTCTTTCAGGAGCAAACGCTGTAACCACCCTGGCTGTAGAAAAGGGAGTCAACCATACACAAAAGAAAGAGGCTGAAAAGAGATTTGAAAACTTTATGGAAGATATGAACTTTCTGCAGAATTGTCTGGATGATGTTATCAACCAACATATTGAAAATGTCCCAGAAAACCCCATAACTCTGAATGCCAGGATGGCCAGTGACTGTGCTTCTGGTCTTAAAGTAGGTAATATAATTGGAAAAGGTGCAGAAGTGGGCGTAGCAGCTGCCAAAGGTGCAGTGGCCATTGGCAAAGCTGCAAGAGGCGGGTTCATTGCACTAAATGCCCTTTTCATTGGTGTGGATGTGTTTCTTATTGTCAATAACAGCATAGATCTGTACAAAGGTGCTCCAAATGAGGCCTCAAAGTTCCTGAGGGCCAGAGCAGCTCTGTGGAAGTCAGAGATCGACTCTATGCAGCAGATCTGTGATTCTCTGGAGGAAGGGCAACAACAATATGAAGATAAAAAACAACAACTCCAGAGGCTCTTCTATGAGGGCTGAGGGAGAGTCTGAACATGACAAAGCACTTATTTTAAGTTATTTGTTTGTGAAAACGCTGAGTCCCCTTCCTTTGCTCTCCCCGCAAAGTCACTCCCCCTTCAGTGCACTATCACAGCACAATCAGCATGAATCCCACGAATGAAACTCTTTCACTCTTTCTCCTGAAGTTATGCTCTCCTTCTCTTAATCTGAATAGTATTTGAATGTTTCCTGGCAATATATTTTTACTTGATTTGTACAATAATTGTGCCATGCAAAAAGTAACAAATCATAGAACTTTAATTGTTTAGACTTCAGAAATACTGTGTATGTGTGTGTGTGTGTGTGTGTGTGTTGTGTGTGTGTGTGTGTGTGTGTGTGTGTGTGTGTGTGTGTGTGTGTGTGTGTGTGTGTGTGTGTGTGTGTGTGTGTGTGTGTGTGTGTGTGTGTGTGTGTGTGTGTGTGTGTGTGTGTGTGTGTGTGTGTGTGTGTGTGTGTGTGTGTGTGTGTGTGTGTGTGTGTGTGTGTGTGTGTGTGTGTGTGTGTGTGTGTGTGTGTGTGTGTGTGTCTGTGTGTGCTTTATCCATGTTTCTAAGAGCAAAATAACTGCATGTTTGTTAGTGCATGTGAGCACATACATGTGCATGTGTGTAAGCGTGTGCACGTGCATCTAAATTTCACTATAGAAAAATGAAAATAAAATAGCCTTTTGAAGCCCCTTTAGACGAGGCCCACAGACGCTGTAGGTTTTGTAATCCTGTTTAAATCTTTCATTCAGACAAGTTGAAGTTCTACAGTTGTTGTTTCTGACATAGAAAATGGAAAGCCTTTTTTGAAAATACAAGTGGACACAGACAGTTTACTTCATTTAATTTTTATTGAAACATAATCTTTGAATAATTAAAAAAGTTTTGTACATGATTTTAACCATGAATTGTCATAATAGTGTAATACTCCCTCATTAAAGCCACAGTCAAGAACTGTCACAAACTTCAATGTTTCTCTGTCAGCATAAATAAAGAAAAAGGAAAGTTTTTTTTACTGTCAAAATCATGTTGTGTGTTGATATTTTCAGTGCAGAATATAAAACCACAATCACAAGATACAGGAAACTGTTGAAAAACTGTTTTCACTGCAAGAAGTGTGCACGGAAAGGGAAGTGTCACTGCCACCTCCACAACCTGGCCCCAGATAGAACACAGGTTTATGAGGTTTTATATTTATTATTTCATGTTTGCAAATGTTAAATCATCTCAGAATTTCATTTTGTGTTTTTTAAAAGTACAATGGAATTTTGTTAATTTTATTTTCAGGAATCGATTCAGCCAGTTTCTGTTGTTAAAAAGTCTTTGAGCTTCTTTTTGTGGACAGTATTATTAACGTTTTATTGAACATTTTGCTTGCAATAAATATGATGCTTTGGATTTTTACTGCACCTGCAATATTAATTAATTCATGGATACGTTTTTGGTTTATGTGTTTGTGAAACATGACAGTATATATAAATATGTGTGTGATGTAAAAGAGTCAAGAGTACAGGGCAGTGTGAAGCAGAGTCTGCAGCTGTGCCCATCCAGACCCAATGTAAGTGTAATGTTTGTGTGTTTATGTAAATATGCTGTTTCCACTGATTAAACTCACCTTTTGTTTTGCTCTACTTAAATCAAAATCATAAAATAATCATAAATCATGAATTCTATTGTGTTACTGCTGTATTTGTGTTTCATTTTTCAACTGAGCTTGAACAAAGATGATCTGGGCTTTATAAAAAGATCACCATGACTGTGGCCCCTTTCATGGTTTTATTTTAACACTTGTTCAAATGAACTCAGTATTTATCAAACTCAGCATTTATCAAATCACATTTAACTCAGTCAGTATTTATCAAACTCAGTATTTATCAAACTCAGCATTTATCAAACTCAGTATTTATCAAACTTATTTATCAAACTCAGTATTTATCAAACTCAGCATTTATCAAACTCAGTATTTATCAAACTCAGCAGGGGCATTGGTGATTTCGGGGCATTTCTTTGGGGTATTGACATTTACAAACACATCACATATTTAGATCACCATGTTCCTTTTATCATTTTGAAAATTCTACATATACTGCCCATGCTAAGTCACTCCCCCTTCAGAGCATCACAACACAATCAGTGTGCATCCCACTAATGAAACTACTGCACATTGCATCAGGTTTGTGAACTTGTAGTGTGTTGTTTTTTTGTTAGGCTTTGCACAGACTCATACTACAACTACTGTCAAAGTCTGATCCAGTCAGATCTCAGAAGCTCAGCAGGACTGGGCCTGGACTGGACTTGGATGGGAGACACTGGGAAAATCAGATTCCACAGTGGTCGTTGTGTCCTTCGGCAAGGCACTTCAACCACATTGCCTAGTATGAAAGTGGTGTGTGCTTGAGTGATGGTGGTGATCGGAGGGGCCGATGGTGCAGAATGGCAGCCTCACTGCCCCAGGGCAGCTGTGGCTACAATAGTAGTTTAGCACCACTGAGTGTGGACTGAATGAATAATGATCTATAAATCTTTCTTTGAGTGTCCAAAAATGTGCTTTTTTAAAACTGATGCATTATCATTATTATTACTAAGGAGGGCAGATGATTGGCTGTGACCTGTCTCAGAATAAACTGTGACTAAACAGAAATAAAACCCCACAGGAGAATTTAGTGTTTAAATAAAAACATTTATTCTGATATATCTGGTCTCTGAGCTGATCTGAGGTCAGCCGTCACTTCACAAACTCCTCTCTCTCTCTCTCTCTCTCTCTCACACACACACACACAGGGGCAGAGCAGGGCTGCACAATGTCACTAAAGTCAAGTTAAAAGGTAAACAAAAGTCTGAACCACGACTGGAACAAAAGGCTTGAAGTGCACGTGACAGGTTTTCATGTTTCACTGATTCTGACTTGGTTTGTCGAGACGGCACCTGTGGTCAATATTTCTCAGAATGTTGCATGTGATAGAAATTTAGATTGTGGAAGATTTCTCTCAAACTGTCTTGTGTAAATTAATGTGATTTCTACCTGAAACCCAGACCAGTCATTAACATGTGTAAAGGTTCATCAGGCACAACTGTCTCCGCCTTCAGGAAGACTTTTGTTATCATCAACTGTATGTTCATTTAGCACCAGCCTCTGAAACCACAGTCACTCTGCATTGATATGTATGCCACTTGGATTTCTGTGTAAATACTAGAGCTCAAATGCTCTGGAGAGAGACATGGAGGAGACATGGGGAGAGACATGGGGGGAGAGACAAGGTGAGAGGCTGTTGGGCTTTGGCTGGAACAGGCCTAGGCCCTGTCCATATC
>NW_026571140.1:42167298-42177298 GCF_026225935.1 Boleophthalmus pectinirostris
GAAAAATGAGACGCAGCCTTGATTCACAAAAGTGTTAAAGCACAGGGAGTGTAGTGCTCCCCCTTGTGTTCACATGAGTGTAGTGCTCCCCCTTGTGTTCACATGAGTGTAGTGCTCCCCCTTGTGTTCACATGAGTGTAGTGCTCCCCCTTGTGTTCACATGAGTGTAGTGCTCCCCCTTGTGTTGACATGAGTGTAGTGCTCCCCCTTGTGTTCACATGAGTGTAGTGCTCCCCCTTGTGTTCACATGAGTGTACTGCTGTGTCTTTAGTCTGTCTGGATGTCTGGTCTCAGAGAGGGGCGGGGCTGCTCTGGCCTCAGCTCTGAGCTCCGCCTCCTCCCACCTGAGAGAGTTAGACCTGAGCTACAACCATCCAGGATCCTCAGCAGATCTCCTGACCGCTCTACAGGACCAGCGCCCCCTGCTGACTGTCAGGTGAGAACCACCCCCTGCCACCTCTAAGTCTGGGTTTCCTGGTCTCTGGTCTCTGGTCTGGTCTCTGGTCTCTGGTCTGGTCTGGTCTCTGGTCTGGTCTGGTCTGGTCTGGTCTCTGGTCTCTGGTCTGGTCTGGTCTGGTCTGGTCTGGTCTCTGGTCTCTGGTCTCTGGTCTCTGGTCTGGTCTGGTCTCTGGTCTGGTCTGGTCTCTGGTCTCTGGTCTCTGGTCTGGTCTGGTCTCTGGTCTGGTCTCTGGTCTGGTCTCTGGTCTGGTCTCTGGTCTGGTCTGGTCTGGTCTGGTCTGGTCTCTGGTCTCTGGTCTCTGGTCTGGTCTCTGGTCTCTGGTCTGGTCTCTGGTCTGGTCTGGTCTGGTCTCTGGTCTCTGGTCTCTGGTCTGGTCTGGTCTGGTCTGGTCTGGTCTGGTCTCTGGTCTGGTCTCTGGTCTGGTCTGGTCTCTGGTCTCTGGTCTGGTCTCTGGTCTCTGGTCTGGTCTCTGGTCTGGTCTCTGGTCTGGTCTCTGGTCTGGTCTGGTCTGGTCTGGTCTGGTCTCTGGTCTGGTCTGGTCTGGTCTCTGGTCTCTGGTCTCTGGTCTCTGGTCTGGTCTGGTCTGGTCTCTGGTCTGGTCTCTGGTCTCTGGTCTGGTCTCTGGTCTGGTCTCTGGTCTGGTCTGGTCTGGTCTCTGGTCTCTGGTCTGGTCTCTGGTCTGGTCTCTGGTCTGGTCTGGTCTGGTCTCTGGTCTGGTCTCTGGTCTCTGGTCTGGTCTCTGGTCTGGTCTGGTCTCTGGTCTGGTCTGGTCTGGTCTGGTCTGGTCTGGTCTGGTCTGGTCTCTGGTCTCTCTGGTCTCTGGTCTCTGGTCTCTGGTCTCTGGTCTGGTCTCTGGTCTGGTCTGGTCTCTGGTCTCTGGTCTGGTCTCTGGTCTCTGGTCTCTGGTCTCTGGTCTGGTCTCTGGTCTGGTCTCTGGTCTCTGGTCTGGTCTGGTCTCTGGTCTGGTCTCTGGTCTGGTCTCTGGTCTGGTCTCTGGTCTGGTCTGGTCTGGTCTGGTCTGGTCTCTGGTCTCTGGTCTCTGGTCTCTGGTCTGGTCTGGTCTCTGGTCTGGTCTGGTCTCTGGTCTGGTCTCTGGTCTGGTCTGGTCTGGTCTCTGGTCTCTGGTCTCTGGTCTCTGGTCTCTGGTCTGGTCTGGTCTCTGGTCTCTGGTCTGGTCTGGTCTGGTCTGGTCTCTGGTCTGGTCTCTGGTCTGGTCTGGTCTGGTCTGGTCTGGTCTCTGGTCTCTCTGGTCTGGTCTGGTCTCTCTGGTCTGGTCTGGTCTGGTCTCTGGTCTGGTCTGGTCTGGTCTGGTCTGGTCTCTGGTCTGGTCTCTGGTCTGGTCTGGTCTGGTCTCTGGTCTGGTCTCTGGTCTGGTCTCTGGTCTGGTCTAAACTGGACTTGTGTGTTCCAGGTTGGATCCTTGTGGAAAGCGCTGGATGGTTCCAGGTCTCAGTAAATGTGAGTATTTGAATTGTTCCAGTTTCACTTGTAGGACTGACACTGGGTACATCTGGATTTATTTATTCCAAAGAACTTGTGAACACATTTAGGGACCAGACGAGCTGCAGCCTCCACAAAAATCACACATTTTAAAAGTGCACAAGAACTTTTGAACAGGATTTGGAACAGTTGAAAACACTGATGAGGGTTTGAACTGAACTAAACAAAGAGGATTTTGAAGCCTGACATGAGCCAAGACGAGCGTCCTACAACAGAAATGATCCAATGATCTCATTCTCATTTATTTACACAGAAGCCGTTTAAAACCACAGGAAAATGGATGAAACTCATCATGACATTAGAATAAAAACACTCTGAACTGTTTCCTGTGTTTCCTCTTGATACAAACATTAGAATAATGTGAAGGTTTACCTCAGTCTCTCTTTCAGGACACACTCTTTACAACTTTAGTTGTGATTGTTGTTTGTTTCAGATTATTGTGAACTCACCCTGGATCCAAACACGGCGCACAGAGAACCTCACAGTGTCTGAGGACAAACGGACTGTGGAATTATATCATCCACTTCCTCCTCCTCCTCCTCCGGATCATGAGGACAGATTCACAGACTGGTGTCAGGTCCTGGGCTCCTCCGGCCTCAGGGGGCGCTGTTACTGGGAGGTGGAGTACTGGGGGAATGTTGATGTAGCAGTGAGTTACAGAAGAATCAGAAGAAGAGGAAACGGTGCAGAGTTTGGACACAATGATCAGTCCTGGACCATGAGGATCGAGGGAGGAAAATACTCTTTTTTACACAATGAGACAAAAAGGCCTGATTTTCCCCTTTCCTCCCTCTCCCCTCCACAGTGGGCGTGTTCCTGGACTCTGAGGCTGGAGTTCTGTCCTTCTTTAAGGTCTCTGATGAAAGACTGTTCCACCTCCACACCTTCAGAGCCTCCTTCACTGAGCCTCTGTTTTTGGGGTTTGGACTGAGGGGGAAGAACAGTTGTGTGTCTCTGTTGAACATGAGGAGGTCACAGCGCCCCCTGGAGGACGCCTCTTCTCTGTGAGCTGAGCATGTGTTCATGTGTTCATGTGTTCATGTATTCATGTGTTCATGTATTCATGTATTCATGTATTCATGTGTTCATGTATTCATGTATTCATGTATTCATGTATTCATGTGTTCATGTATTCATGTGTTCATGTGTTCCTCAGAGTTTGTCTCATCTGTTTCTTCTCTTACACCAAACACAGGACATTTAGAAAAAGTTTTAGTTTCTCTGTTGAACTTTAATGTCTCCAGTGTCATTTTGTGATTCTCCTCATTCTGACTTCAAATTATTATTGGTGTTTGTCTTTGGTCCAGACTGAGGACAGACCCAGAGGGACTGATGGAGACCAGACTGAGACTGAACTATAAAACACCACTCAGCACAAAGACCACGTTTAGTCCTGGTTTAGACCTGGTTTAGTCCTGGTTTAGTCCTGGTTTAGTCCTGGTTTAGTCCTGGTTTAGTCCTGGTTTAGTCCTGGTTTAGTCCTGGTTTAGTCCTGGTTTAGTCCTGGTTTTAGTCCTTGTTTAGTCTTGTTTTTTGTCCTGGTTCAGTCCTTTCAGTCCCTGGTTTAGTCCCGTTTCAGTCCCGGTTTAGTCCTGGTTTAGTCCTTATTCAGTTCTGGTTTAGTCCTGGTTCAGTCCTGGTTTTAGTCCTGGTTTAGTCCTGGTTTAGTCCTGGTTTAGTCCTGGTTTAGTCCTGGTTCAGTCCTGGTTTTAGTCCTGGTTCAGTCCTGGTTTTAGTCCTGGTTTAGTCCTGGTTTAGTCCTGGTTTAGTCCTGGTTTAGTCCTGGTTCAGTCCTGGTTTTAGTCCTGGTTTAGTCCTGGTTTAGTCCTGGTTTAGTCCTGGTTCAGTCCTGGTTTAGTCCTGGTTTAGTCCTGGTTCAGTCCTGGTTTAGTCCTGGTTAGTCCTGGTTTAGTCCTGGTTCAGTCCTGGTTCAGTCCTGGTTTAGTCCTGGTTTAGTTCTTTTATTTGAGTTTGTTGGAGGAGTAAATCTTGACTAGATCTTGTTCCAAATAATGCTCCACTAGAGGGCGACACCTCACCTTTGTGACACTGGGGACATTGAAGACGGGACGATTCCTGCAATTCAATTTTATTTCTCCAGCGCCAAAAACAATGGACTTGTCTCTGAGTCGTGATGGACGAGGACAGAAAAAGGGACGACAGAAGAAACATGAGAACAAACATTTATTTCAGAAATATTTACACACGATCCAGGGAGAGAAACTTATCCCATCTGTGCCTCGGGAGCTCAAATCGACGGGACAGCGGCTCACCACGCTCTTTTCCTTTCTTACTTTGTTTTTTGGGTCAAGGTTTTTTTTTGTTTTTTTTTTTTTTGTCTCCAGATCCAAACCAAGAAAATTTAAGAATCAAAACTGAAGAACAAAAAAGTAAAAACAATAAAATTATTTAATCCTTCACTTTGTTTTTCTCTGTCCTTTTATAAATATGAAGTCCTGGTTCAGTCCTGGTTTAGTCCTGGTTTAGTCCTGGTTTAGTCCTGGTTTAGTCCTGGTTCAGTCCTGGTTTAGTCCTGGTTTAGTCCTGGTTTAGTCCTGGTTCAGTCCTGGTTTAGTCCTGGTTTAGTCCTGGTTCAGTCCTGGTTTCAGTCCTGGTTTAGTCCTAGTCCTGGTTTAGTCCTGGTTTAGTCCTGGTTTCAGTCCTGGTTTTCCAGTCCTGGTTTAGTCCTGGTTTAGTCCTGGTTTTCAGTCCTGGTTCAGTCCTGGTTTAGTCCTGGTTTAGTCCTGGTTTAGTCCTGGTTTCAGTCCTGGTTTAGTCCTGGTTTAGTCTGGTTTAGTCCTGGTTCAGTCCTGGTTTAGTCCTGGTTTAGTCCTGGTTTAGTCCTGGTTTAGTCCTGGTTTAGTCCTGGTTAGTCCTGGTTTCAGTCCTGGTTCAGTCCTGGTTTAGTCCTGGTTTAGTCCTGGTTTAGTCCTGGTTTAGTCCTGGTTTAGTCCTGGTTTAGTCCTGGTTCAGTCCTGTATTAGTCCTGGTTCAGTCCTGGTTTAGTCCTGGTTTAGTCCTGGTTCAGTCCTGGTTTAGTCCTGGTTTAGTCCTGTTTAGTCCTGGTTTAGTCCTGGTTTAGTCCTGGTTTAGTCCTGGTTTAGTCCTGGTTCAGTCCTGGTTTAGTCCTGGTTTAGTCCTGGTTTAGTCTGGTTTAGTCTGCAGATTTCATGAGTCTGTGCAGGTTGTTTTTCCAGTATTTCTGCTTTGACATTTAAGTGGTAAGATTTTTTAATTTGATATTTGTTATTTTTTATGACCTTACATCAGGATAAGTGGGTGGACGGTGAACTCCCTCGTACCTTGGGCACATTGGAACAGAAAACAAAGTTCTACCATTTAATGTGGAAAAGCCCAGGAGATTGTGTAAAGAGGATTTTATTTTCACTGTAGAATCTGTACAGAGAATTGAGTCTGTTTCTTACTTCACTTTTTGCGCTTTTCTCCATGGAGATGTTATTGCTTTTTTGTCTGGAATGTTTCACAGTGTGGCTTTAAACCTTCCTATCTTCATCTTCGACCAAACCAGACCAAGTTACAGGTCAGCTCTGTGGAGAGGCGATCCCGCTCACAGTCAGAATGTTTGTTTTTCGAGGGATTTTTGAGCCATAATATCACTTGTAATTGAATGTAAAGTGGAGCTGTTTAATGTCACACTGTGGAACATTCCAGACAGAGCAATGACGTCTCCATAGAAACAAGCAGGTGACGCGCCCTCCACCAAAAAGTTACACCTTTAAACAACTTTAATTAATATTCTGCACATTTTTTTTTTTTTTTACTTTACCACATTATAACGTTGTTCCTTCGTCCATCGACTGCTGACCTGAAGTATCCCAATAATTATCACGATATATCGATGCTTCACTGACTCCTCACTGTCACTTTAGACTGTTTTTAACCCTCTTACACTGATGCTTTTGCACTGTTCTGCCCATACTGTACTTTTGTATTTGTAATCAGTCTGTTTAACCTATTTTTACCTTATTCTAATGCACGTCCTTTTATTTCATAATGGTTCATTTATTATTTCATTTTGCACCATAACGCTGAAGCAAGTTCCTGTTTGTGAATTTTTGCCACTGACAAATTCAATAAAATTGTCTTATTTTTTTTAACACTTTGATTTAATGATTAAATCAAATCATCAGTTTGAAAATGTACTTTAAACTGCACTTTAATAGTTTTGAGTGTAATGTCTGTCTGCGTCCACAGGAGGGCGCTGTTGTATCATTTATCAAAGGTTAAACGTGATCAGAAAATCATACGGATACTTCTGTTCAATTCCAAAATAGGTGTTTTTTTCCACACAGCTTTTGTGCGGCTCTATTAGTCTGCGGTCTCTGCCTCTGGTCTGTGGTTCTCATTAAGGAAAAAAACATAAAAAAAAAAAAAAAAAGTGTTTAAAATCTGAAGAAAAATTCACGCTTCATGGTCTGACCTTTAGACCTGAACAAACTTTACTGATCCACAAGGGAAATTACTTGGAACAGTAGCTCACACATCACATACTACAATAACACAAAATATTTTTTTAATCCTGATTTAGACCTGGTTTAATCCTGGTTTTAGACCTGGTTTAGTCCTGGTTCAGTCCTGGTTTAGTCCTGGTTCAGTCCTGGTTTAGTCCTGGTTTAGTCCTGGTTTAGCTCTAGATTAAAGTTGGTTTTAGTCCTGGTTTAGATCTAGTTTAGACCTGGTTTAGTCCTGGTTTAGTCCTGGTTCAGTCCTGGTTTAGTCCTGGTTTAGTTCTTTTATTTGAGTTTGTTGGAGGAGTAAATCTTGACTAGATCTTGTTCCAAATAATGCTCCACTAGAGGGCGACACCTCACCTTTGTGACACTGGGGACATTGAAGACGGGACGATTCCTGCAATTCAATTTTATTTCTCCAGCGCCAAAAACAATGGACTTGTCTCTGAGTCGTGATGGACGAGGACAGAAAAAGGGACGACAGAAGAAACATGAGAACAAACATTTATTTCAGAAATATTTACACACGATCCAGGGAGAGAAACTTATCCCATCTGTGCCTCGGGAGCTCAAATCGACGGGACAGCGGCTCACCACGCTCTTTTCCTTTCTTACTTTGTTTTTATGGGTCACGGGTTTTTTTTTCTTTTGTTTTTGTTTTTTTTGTCTCCAGATCCAAACCAAGAAAATTTAAGAATCAAAACTGAAGAACAAAAAAGTAAAAACAATAAAATTATTTAATCCTTCACTTTGTTTTTCTCTGTCCTTTTATAAATATGAAGTCCTGGTTTAGTCCTGGTTCAGTTCTACTTTAGTTCTAGTTTAGTTTTAGTTCAGTCCTGGTTTAGTCCTGTATTCAGCCTCACATTTTACTATGTGTCATTGTACGTATTTTAGCGTGTGTGTGTGTGTGTGTGTATGTGTAGGTGTGTGTGTGTGTGTGTCTGTATAGTGTGTGATGTGTGTGTGTGTGTGTGTGTGTAGTGTGTGTGTGTGTGTGTGTGTCTGTGTGTGTGTGTGTGTGTGTGTGTGTGTGTGTGTGTGTGTGTGTGTGTGTGTGTGTGTGTGTGTGTGTGTGTGTGTGTACACCGGGGGTGGGCAAACTAATGTTATATTTTTTTATTTGTTAACGTTTTATTTTTCCTGCATTTCCGGCGTTTCCCAGTAGATGGCGCACTATATGTACATTAAGGTGCGGCGTCTTCTGTTGGCCGCAATGCTTTATGGGAAAGTATTGACAGAAGTCATTTTCGGACGGTGTATCGGACCATGAATGAGGTAAAAGTGATCACGACATAAGGCTGCACTGATTCAGTTATTATTGTGTTGAAGCGGCGCATTAGTATAATGGAAGTTTCTTTCGGCTCTTTTAACGTAAGGAACATTGAGATTGTTTTTAGTTAAGACGTGTGTTTGTTGTAGAGTTTGAATATTTGTGCTTCTCTAGGGAAGCGCGGAGGTTTACGGGCAGAAGTATGTGTCTGTCTTCAGCTGCTTCAGATGAAAGGTTCATTTGAACAGTGCACTCACCTTGAATCAGTGCTGCCCCCTGGAGGCGGCTCCTTCACAGAGTCACTCATCATGGACCTGAGGAAGACCACAGAAAACAGTGATCAGAGTTGTTATTACATGTAACAGTTACGTAATTACAGCACGAATTATGAGTTATTCAATAGTGTTTCACAGAGCGGTAACAGGATAATACCCTGATATCCCGTTGCTCTGAAATGTTGTGTAAACGCAGTTCCAGAACAGAGTTGAACATGTAACCCACATTCGCCAATTACGGTCTTCTTCAAAGTCAGACGGTGCATTAACTTACCAAAATTACACCTACGTGCGTTGGAAGGTCGACTTCAGCACGAAGTTAATTCGAATCAGCACAGACTTATGTCTTAAACACTTCTACGTCATTCATGGTCCCAATACACCGTCCGAAAATGACTTCTGTCAATACTTTCCCATAAAGCATTGCGGCCAACAGAAGACGCCGCACCTCAATGTACATATATAATGCGCCATCTACTGGGAAATGTAGGAAATGCAGGAAAAATAAAATATTAACAAGGTTTATTATTATAATTTATTCAAGTTCGGCGGGCCGGATTAAAAGGTTTAAAGTTTGCCCACCCCTGGTCTAACTTTATAATAGGTCTATAATAAGCCTACAATAGGCCTATAATAGGTCGATAATGTCAAATGTTAATATTGGGAGCCTATTTCCCAATATTGACATTTGACAACATCATTGCATCTGTGTTCGTTAAAACTTCAATGTTGGAAATTGGTAAAATTATTTAGTTTTATTTATGTACAGTCGCCCACATTACATTATTTATTTTAATACCTAAAAAGCAATTTGTTGCGCACTAATTGTCTCTCTAAAGTAGGTTAGGTCTGGCCTTATACACGTTTGTAAGATGAGCTAAACATTAATATAACATCGTTCACATTGTAACTGATGAAAAGTGAACAGCTAAAGACATTAGTCTGTTACTCTGACCCTCTGATCCTCACTGAACTGTTTGTTTTTTCCTCTTGGACACATTTGGTGAAGTTTGTGCAGAGGAGATGAATTTTTCTCTCAGCTCAATCATGGTGTAATGGGAGGGAGGGGCCTCTAGGTGGCGCTGTTGTCTTTTTATTTACCGTCACATTTATTTATTTTTACCAAGAAACATTCAAAAACTAATTCTTATTGTAACTTTGGCCTGGAGTTTTTAGTTTAATAATCACACTAATTTATATTTATTATTATTATTATTATTATTATTATTATTATTAAGTTTATAAAGTGTCAATGTGAGTTTATAAAACTTTATTTATATTATATTATTATTATAAAGTGATGAAAGTTTAGTTTTTAAATGTTTAACTAGAGTGAAGTGATTAAAGCCAAAAGAAAACAACCATCCACATGAAAACTATCAGGGACTAAACCAGGACTAAACCAGGACAAAACCAGGACTAAACCAGGACTAAACAGGATTGAACCAGGCCCAGAACTATAACGTGAGACTGTGACGTCATACATCATACATACATACGTGTCTATTTTTACCCTTTAATTCTTTTTTTTTTTTTTTTTTTTTTTTTTTGCGTGTGTGTCCAAATGTTGTATAAGAACGTTGTCTCAGATGTGAAATGTCATAATAAATAATAAAATGTAATAATAATAATAATAATAATAATAATAATAATAATAAAAATGTTCAATAAGTGTTGACTCCTCCTCCTCGTGGCGGCGCGTGCAGCAGTTCGTTGTCTTAATCCTGTAACAGTTTGTGTTTTTAAAGGTGCGAGTCACATTTTACTGCTCCGCTTTTATTTGACTTTATCGAGTTTTAAAGAGCAGAAAAACGCCCCCGGACTGAGAGCTGAGACCAGGAAACATCTCAACTCGCGTGAGTATCATCCACAGCGGTTTTTCTCGGTTTGGTGCTGATTTTTGTCGAGTTTTCAGTGAAATTGTGAAGTTTCATGCGGCACCTGCAACAACAGAACCAAACCGAAAAGTTCAACATGCAACCGGGAACAGACGATAAAAGTGTTTATTTTGGTTTAGTCC
>NW_026571140.1:42180770-42183270 GCF_026225935.1 Boleophthalmus pectinirostris
TGGACCACAGCCTGTAAAAAGAAAAGTGAACAAAGTCGATATTTATTGAACAGAAAATTGCCTCTTTAAAATAAAAGTTCAGAGTTCCAAAATAAACGTGTATTTACCTGGGGGAGTATGATTTTTTTGTTCATGTTTTGGTTCAGATGATCTCAGCTCAGTTCAGCTGTAGTGCGATGAAAACCATCCAACCCCAAGTCAAATACAAAATCAACCGGAGAACAAGAACAAACAAAAACTGGACAGATCTTCAGCAGTGACTCTTACAGTGTGATTTATCTGTGTTCTGTCCATAGAATTTTAATCCCTGGGCCTGTCCAAACTCTTTCTCAAGACCGGCGGAGCGTTTGCAATGGAGCCTACAGCGCCATCTACTGGCTGTTCATGGTACTGCACAGTTAAAACAGAATTCCAGTCCAGGTTTAGTCCTGGTTCAGTCCTGCGCCTTAGACTTAGACTTTATTGAGCCACAAGGGAAATAATTTGGACATAGGAGCTCAGACAAAGAGCAAAAATATAAATATAAATATAAATATAATAATTCTAAATAAGCAGCAAAAAAAAGAACAAGAGACAAGAGTCAAATAAGACAATTATATAAATGTAAAAGTTAAAAAAAAAAAAGTAATAAAATAAAATTTTAAAAAAAACAGTTGTAGGGAGTATTATCTGTTACATAAGGGTGAGTTGTTGTACAGTTGTAGGGAGTATTATCTGTTACATAAGGGTGAGTTGTTGTACAGTTGTAGGGAGTATTATCTGTTACATAAGGGTGAGTTGTTGTACAGTTGTAGGGAGTATTATCTGTTACATAAGGGTGAGTTGTTGTACAGTTGTAGGGAGTATTATCTGTTACACAAGGTGAGTTGTTGTACAGTTGTAGGGAGTATTATCTGTTACATAAGGGTGAGTTGTTGTACAGTTGTAGGGAGTATTATCTGTTACATAAGGGTGAGTTGTTGTACAGTTGTAGGGAGTATTATCTGTTACATAAGGGTGAGTTTTTGTACAGTTGTAGGGAGTATTATCGGTTTAGTTCTAGTTTAGAGGGTTTAGTTGTTGTCTGGTTTAGGGTATTAGTCCTGGTTTACATAAGGGTGAGTCCTGGTTGTCCTGTTACTGGTTTAGGTTTAGTTTTTATAGGTTACCTTAGACTGACTTTATTGAGCCACAAGGAAATAATTTGTAGGTCAGACAAAGAGTAAATATAAATATAATATCTGTGTAAAAGTTAATAAAATTAAAAAAAAAAAAAACAGTTGTAGGGAGTATTATCTGTTACATAAGGGTGAGTTGTTGTACAGTTGTAGGGAGTATTATCTGTTACATAAGGGTGAGTTGTTGTACAGTTGTAGGGAGTATTATCTGTTACTGTGTTACATATTATCTGTTACATAAGGGTGAGTTGTTGTACAGTTTAGGGAGTGAGTTGTACAGTTGTAGGGAGTATTATCTGTTACATAAGGGTGAGTTGTACAGTTGTAGGGAGTATTATCTGTTACATAAGGAGGAGTCCAATGAACAGTTGACATTTAGTTTTCTCTGTGACATAATCGTTTAAACCGGACTGGAATATTGTGAGCCGGGTTCATGTTTTTGAAATGTTTGTACAAATTTGATCAAATGTCTGTAAATTAATCTATAATAATCAAAAACTACAGGTACATTCATTCTGAACTAAACTGGAACTAGACCAGGACTAGACTAGAACTAGACTGGGATTTAACAAGGACGAACCCATGACTATACTATGACTAAACCAGGACCAAACCAGGACTAAACAAGGTCTAAATAAGGACTAGACCAGGACCGGACCAGGACCAGACAAGGACTAAACAAGGACTAAACAAGGACTAGACCAGGACTAAACAAGGACTAGACCAGGACTAGACAACGACCAAATAAGGACTTAACAAGGACGTAACAAGGATTCCACCAGAACTATATCATGACTAAACTAGAACCATTAAAATCAGGTCTAACCAAGATTAGGGTGAACTGTCCTGGTTGGACCTATACTTTGACCTCAGTTTATGTGGACCTGGTTTTAGTCCTGGTTTGGTCCTGGCCAGTCCTGGTTTAGTCCTTGTTTAGTCCTGGTTTAGTCCTGGTCATTTCAGGGCTTCATCAGCTTTGAATTTGACTCAAGTTTTAAAACAGAAATGACACAGATTTAGGGACAAAAAGGATCAAAAATACAATAAATAAATGTCGTCTTCTGTGGAGATGAGGAGGAGACATGAGGAAGTAAACAAAAGCTGCTTCCTGCTGCTGCAAATCCACTGATCCCTGAGCTATGACTGCCACCTGGTGTTTACTCAGGGAATTGCACGCACAGTTTGTTTTCATGGTGTTAAAAATATGAGGATTTGCTCGTCGAATTTAGTTTATAAATGATTCTAATCTTCAAATCTTGGACTTACAGGGAGGATATGTAGAATTTATGGTCCAGATTTGTTAAATATGTCCAGAGATACAGGGGGGTCCGGTCAAGTGGTAA